>NW_003852446.1:4147605-4235903 GCF_000181295.1 Otolemur garnettii
AAAAAAAAAAAACCTGCTTTGTAGGCTGGGCACGGTGGCTCACACCTGTAATTCTAGCACTCTGGCAGGCCAAGACAGGCGGATTACCTGAGCTCAGGAATTCCAGACCAGCCTGAGCCAGAGTGAGACCCCCTCTCTAAAAATAGCACCTATAGTCCCAGCTACTTGAGAGGTTGAGGCAGGAGGATTGCTTGAGCTCTGTGAGCCGGGCTGAGGCCATGGCACTCTAGCCTGGGTGACAGAGCAAGACTCTATCTCAATAACAACAACAACAACAATAACAGTAAAGACCTTGCTTTGTAAATAGGCCTTTTCGCTGAGTAAGGATGACAGTGCACCTCACTGGGGTAAATTAGTTTCACTAAACTGATAGCTCGGTTTTCTTGTAATTTCTTACATTCTTTCCAAATATCTGAAATCTTTAGCTTACACCATTGCCTTATTTATATATCACAGCATTCTTTTGTTTTGGTGACAGTATTGAGTAGACCATAAATTCATAAAAGCATTGGCAAATATAGTTTGACTTCAGGAGTTGTGAGAGAGTGTATTGAAAAAGAAATAGATAATTAAAGACATGAAAACTGTTCTGTGTTGTAAAGCAATGCCACTCAAAGTATACTTCCCTTTCCCTGGGGGCTTATTAGAAATGCAAATTCATGGGCCCCACTCCAGACCTACTAAATGAATACCTCTAGGGATTGGGCTCAGGAATCTTTGAAAAGTTCCCGTGGTGATTTGTAAGTGCATTAAAGTTTTAGAAACAGTGTTGTAGAGTTTTATGTGAGTGAGTTGTAAGAGACTCACAGATTGTGCACTCTTTGAATTTTGGTAAAAATAAGAACGTTAGCAAACTAAGACCTGTATTAAAGCCTAGATTCTCCTTTGAAAGTCCTCCAATCATAAACTCCAGTTATCTTCTTCAGGTCAGGAGCCTTAGCTCAAGTGTATACTTGACACTATCCCTCTATCAACATGGTCACCTAATCTGAGTTCACCTCTCAGGTGTCAATAAAGATGACTTCCTCAGAGAAGCCTTTGCTTGATCTCCTGACTCACTCTCATAACGCCCCCCATCCTTTGCAGTTCAACATTGATTTTTATGATTGATAAAATATACTTCTCCCACTAGGCTATAAGCTTTGAGAGGGAAGGGACCTTGTCAGTTTTGTTAACTGGTATATCTCCAGGGTGTAGAACAGTATTTGGCACACAATAGATGCTCAGTAAATACTTGTTGAATTCATATAGGAGTGAAACCAAGGCAAGAAGTGCTCTAAAAGAAAATGCTCTAAACTTTGTTTTCCTTTTTGAGACAGAGTCTTACTTTGCACCCTCGTTAGAGGGCTGTGGCATCATGGCTCTCAGTAATCTCAAACTCTTGGGTTCAAGCAGCCCTCTTGACTCAGCCTCCCAAGTAGCTGAGATTACAGGCACCCACCACTATGCCTGGATAGTCAGTTAGTTAGTTTGTTTTTTTAGTAGAGATGGAGTGTTGCACTTGTGCGGACTGATCTCAAACCCCTAAGCTCAAGCAATACACCCTCCTTGGCCTCCCAAATTGCTAGGATTACAGGTGTGAGTCACCTTGCCCAGCCTGCTCTAAAATGTTTTTAAAAGGTTTCACCATAAACTCTTAGTCATCCAAAGCAGTAGCTGGGAGGGTTTTGGAAAAAAAAAAAGCCATGGATTGTTCCCAGACCTTGTTTTTGCTTAGTGATTTTCAATACTGGTGTGCCATGAGGATTTTAAGCGTGTTGCGAAAAATTTTAAAGATCATTAATTATTTTTGAAAGAAGTTCAAAGCATGGTAAATGTATTCTTTTACTCTTTTTTTTGATCCCCATAATTTAAGTATGCTGTGGAGTTTATAAGTTCAAGTGTGCTGCTAGATAAAAACCATTGAGAAACATTGTTTTAGCTAATAGTTTTGTTTTGTTTTGTTTTGTTTTTGAGGCAGTCTCAAGCTGTTGCCCTGGGTAGAGTGCCGTGGCATTATAGCTCACAGCAACCTCCAACTCTTGGGCTCAAGCGATCCTCTTGCCTAAGTTTTTTTTTTTTTTATTTTTAGTAGAGACAGGGTCTTGCTTTTGCTCAGGCTGGTCTCAAACTTGTGAGCTCAAGCAATCCACCCACCTCTGCCTCCCAGAGTGCTAGGATTACAGGCGTGAGCAGCTAATAGTTTTGACATTCTTCCAAGAAACAAACTTCTTTGTTTTCCATGTTCATGAACATAATAATGGTTGACAGGGAGGCCATGGTGGCAAAAAGAAAGCTTAGAGAAACTGGAATCTGCCTTTCAATAAGCAAAAACTATTCCTCTCATCCATGTTGTGTTGTCCATACTCCACTGGCAGGTATTGCCATGTCTGCTTCCATTGTGGGGTTGCCAAGGCAAGTATTTAAAGAATCAGTCTAGAATACACCTCTGAAAGACTCCAGAGAGGCTGAGGAATCATCTTTAAGTAAGACCTTTAAATGTGATGATGGATTGTGTCCTGAGCCTGCAGGTCAGGCTGAAAGATTCAACAACTAGCAAAGCGAAGAGCTAGGAGTCTGTTTTCCTTGTGTCTGTGTAGATCTGATAAAACTTTAAGGGAAGGGTAAGAGCATTTAACAGACCAGATAAATGGGGTGTGATCTGGGTAGAGATGGACATATGGTTGAAAGTTGATCTGCTCCCTAGGTTTGTTTAGTTGTTTGGCCCAACCATTGCGGCCTTTATGTTTTATGTATGTTTGCCATGCTTTAATATATATTACTGAATATGTTTATAGGGTAGAATTCAGTCACTTTGATGTAATGGAAATAGTACTGGCCACTGAGTCACGAGATTGTGACTTTGGAGAGGCCACCTAACTTTTGTGGGCCTTGTTTCCTCTTCTTTAAAATGGCCTTTCTGAACAAGTACCCAGGATCAGAGTATTTGACCACATCACAGGCTCACTTGTTATAGGGCTCTGATTCCCACTGCTTTGACATGAAAGGGAGTTGCGTAAATGTATATGCATTGTTTTACTTTTGTCTTAGAATGGCAGATTATAGTCCTACAGAAGGAAAATAAGAAATAAGGGGCCGGGTATGGTGGCTCATGCCTATAATCCTAACACTCTGGGAGGCCAAGGCGGGTGGATAGCTTGAGCTCACGAGTTTGAGACCAGTCTAAGCAAAAAGTGAGACCCTCCCCCCGCCCCAGTCTCTACTAAAAATAGAAAAACTGAGACAAGAGGATTGCTTGAGCCCAAGAGTTGGAGGTTGCTGTGAGCTATGATGCACAGGACTCCACCTAAGATGACAGCTTGAGACTATCTCAAAAGCAAAACAAAACAAAAAACAATTCTGGGAGGCCAAGGTGGGTGGATTGCCTGAGCCAGAGTAAGACCTCAGCTCTAAAAATAGCTGGGCGTTGTGGTGGGTGCCTGCTGTCCTAGCTACTTGGGAGGCTGAGGCAAGAGAATCACTTGAGCCCAAGAGTTTGAAGTTGCCGTGAGCTATGATGCTACGCATGTCTACCAAGGGTGACAAATTGAGACTCTGTCTCAAAAAAAAAAAAAAAGAAGAAGAAAAAATAACCATTTCTCTGCCATTGACTCCAGTGCTAGATGTCAAATTGAGATACATATAAAACCCTAGCACATACAAAATAAAGGAACAGATTGTGGCAATATTTAAAAATATCACAGCTCTCTAAATAAGAAGCAGTTCTGATAAGCCTATTTGGCATTCATGCAAAATACCCCTAGCTCTGAAAATCTGAATTACACATTGCCAAGGTAAATTATGTCTGTGTAGTAATTCTAGGTAAAGGTCTAGGTGGATTGTTTTTATAAACAATCTGAGTCTCCCTTGTTTGTAATCTGAGTCTCCCTTGTTTAAAGATACCCCTCTTTGCTCGCCTCCTGCTTTGCAGATTGCTTCTTTGTTGGCCTCCTTGTTTGCCCCTTCCTCTTCTCATTCTCTTTACTGTCTCTCTTCCCCAGTGGCTTCTTTCGCCCTTATAGCCTTCTTACCCTACAAGCTCTCCCTGGCTATTTTATCTTCTCTAATCACTTCAGCCATTGTTGGTAACCTGATGACCTCCTTAATCTGCCTGTCCAGACCTGATTTATTTCCTGGGCTCTAAACCCAGGCTTCTCTGCCATGGGACATTTCAACAGGGACATTTTATAGGCACTCACATTAAGTATTACCCCAGCTAAACTTGTTATTTTTCTCCACTGTAAACATGCTTCTCCCCTCTCATGTCGACTCTTGTACCCTTTAATACCCTACTGTAATTAATGGCATCACCTCCAGACTGTGAATTACAATAAGACAGGGACAGTGTCTGTCTTGTCTACCTAGCACCTAGTGTAGTGCCCGGCCCACGGTCAGTAAGTATTTTTGAATAAATGGTGAATCATCTTCCAAACTAGAAACCTTGGAATCCTCCTTGATGCTTTTGTCTCTTCGCCTCCCCATGCTCAATCTGAGACCTGTGGGTTTTATTACATAAAACTCTTTTACATTTTGCCCCTCCCTCCTCTCTCCACTGCCGTGGCTTTAATTCAGCCCTTATCATCTATCTCCTGGATTATTATAGGAGCCTCCTCATTGCTCTTCCTGTTGCTGGCTTTTCCCCAAGTCATCACTGTCTGACCCCCAGAGTGATCTACAGCTTGAATCTAATCAGATGACTCAGGTTCCCCTTGATTTGAACAGAATTTGCAATCTGGCAGCCTCAGACTGAATCTATGCAGTCTATACAGTATTTTGAGAAAATAAGAATTTACTGCATTTTATTGATTCTAAGATGCACATTTTAGCATCTCTGATATCAGGATGTATCTCAGAATTGACAGAGTATCATAGTGTGGTCGTAGTTTTCTTTCTTACTGATAAATAATGATGCATCCTTTATCCATAGCTTCTTAAATTTGCTGAAATATACACTCATGCTAACATTTAAAAATAAGGCAATTGTACATAAAAGTATGTTCAGCTTCTCTTGGAAAAGGACATCAGACAACACTGAGCCAGGATCTCTGTATGGCAGCCTAAGATGGAGCTACTGGTAAGTAGTAGCTGCTGCATTTGGGAAAAAACTCTCTACAGTGTCTCATAGTTCAGTTCATTAAGCATTTGAAAGCACAGTCTCTGACTGATGGGTCAGAAAGTCCAAATTCTTTGTTGTGATTTATAAGAACACTCACATTTGATAGTAACCTGCTTACCCCAGGTTAATGTCCCCAACCTTCTCTCTATTAGGGACATCTTGTCCCCTAATCTCAGGAAATGTTATTCAAATATAAAATGCTCCCATGCTCTTTGGAATGCCTTTCTCCACCTTTGATGCTCTATGAAACATTTCCTGCTTTTCCTAGGCAGAGCTCATTTCTTTCTGGACTCAATAGAATGTGTGCATATCTCTCTGCCTACACTTCCTGTCTAGAAATTACTTTTGTGTGTGCCCATGTCCCTCTTCACACTGTGATCCTGATAGGGGAATACATCTTAATTTACTCACCATTGTCTCCCTGCCTTGTAGCTGGAACATGCTCAGTAAGTATCTACGAGTAAAGAATGGATGGGCTGTACCTTCTCACCGAGATCTCTGTGTTTTTGAGTTTGCCCATAGATAGAAAATGAAAAGATAAGTCAGACGGAAGGTCAAGTGTTCTTAGTGCTCTGAGTTTACAGTAGGAGATACTGCTTCTGGCTATGATTTAGGAAAGCCCTTGGCAATCAAGGTCAGCCATGGGAACTATATATCTACAGACCCAAAGGCACTGAACCAACTCTGTGAAGCTTTTTTTTTTTTTTTTTTTTTTTGAGACGGAGCCTCTAGCTGTCACCCTAGGTAGAGTGCCATGGCATCACGCTCACAGCAACCTCCAACTCCTGGGCTCAAGCGAGTCTCCTGCCTCAGCCTCCCAAGTAGCTGGGACTACAGGCGCCCGCCACAACGCCTGGCCATTTTTTGGTTGCAGCCATCATTGTTGTTTGGCGGGCCCGGGCTGGGGATTCGAACCTGCCACCTTAGGTGTATGTGGCTGGCGCCTTAGCCGCTTGAGCCACAGGCGCCGAGCCAAGCTTTTTTTTTTGAGTGTATTTTTAAATTAGCCTATAATGCAATTGACTTGTTATAGTACAGGTGAATTTTGTTTTATTCATGCTTGGTTTAATTTTTTGATAATTTTTAATTATTGTTTCAGGTTAATTTGAGGGTACAAAGAATTAGGTTACAATGTTTGCATTTGTTAGGTAGAGTCCCTATTATAATTGTGTCCCACCCCCAAGAGGTGTGCCATACCCCTTAACATTGTGTCCATTCAGTGGGAGAACACCCATCCCTATCCTCTTCCCCCTCCCCACTCTCTCATTCCCCTGCCTCCTACCTTGAATTGATTTGAGTTTTTCTTTTATGTGGGCATGAATTAGACCATCTACTGGCTTCATATTAGTTTCAAGTACATTGGTTTTTTGCTTCTCCATTCTTGTGATACTTTACTAAGAAGAATGTGTTTCAACTTCATCCAGGTTAATACAAAAGATGTGATGTCACCATCTTTTTTATGGCCGAATGGTATTCCATGGTATACATATACTGCAGTTTGTTAATCCATTCCTGGGTTGGTGGGCATTTAGGTTGTTTCCACATTTTGGTGATTGTAAATTGAGTGGTGATAAACAACCTAGTGCAAATGTCCTTATAATAGGGGCAGCACCTGTGGCTCAAGGAGTAGGGTGCCGGCCCCACATATCAGAAGTGGTAGGTTCAAACCCAGCCCTGGCTAAAAATTGCCCCCCCAAATAATAAATACATAAAAATAATTTTTAAAAATGTCCTTATGATAAAATGATTTTTTTTTCTTTTGGGTAGATGCCTAGTAGTGGGATTGCAGGATCAAATGAGAAGTCTAATTTGAGTTCCTTGAGGATTCTCCATACTTCCTTCCCAAGAGATTGTATTAGTTTGTAGCCCCACCAACAGTGTGAAAGTGTTCCCTTTTCTCCACATCCATGTAAAGTGTCTGCAGCTTTGAGACTTTGTCATGTGGGCCATTCTCACTGGGGTTAGGTGATATCTCAGGGTGGTTTTGACTTGCATTTCTCTGATGATCAGAGACAATGAGCATTTTTTCAAATGTTTCTTAGGCATTCATTTGTCTTCTTCAGAGAAGGTTCTATTCCTGTCTCTTGCCCAGTGGTAGATAGGATTTTTTGCTACATTTAAATTTTAATACATGGATAGATTAGTATAACCACCACCATAATCAGAACACAGACCATGCCCCCCCCCAAATCCTCTTGCTAGCCCTTTGTAGTTACTCCCCACCCCTAACCATAACCCCCTGCCAACCACCAATCAATTCTCTGTCACTACAGTTTTGTCTTTTTGAGAATGCCATGTAAATTTTCATAACCTTTTGAGTCTGGCTTCTTTCACTCAGCATAATGCCTTTGAAACCCATCCAGGGTGTGTATGTTAACAATTCATTCTTTTTTTTTTGCTAAGTAGTATTTCATTGTATGGATGTCTCAGAGTTTGTGTATCCATTCACCCACTGAAGGGTGTTGGGCTATTTTCAATATTTGACCATATGAACCTGTATACAGGTTTTTGTGTGAATAAAGAAATTTCATTTCTCTAAAATAACTCCCTAGGAGCAGGAGTGCAGTCATATGGTAAATGTACGTTTAACTTTATAAGAAACTACCAAACTCTTTTTCGGAGTGGCTGTACCACTTTGCATTTCTATCAGCAAAGTATTAGAGTTCTAATTACTTTATATTCTAGCCAGCGCTGGGTATTGTTAGTATTTTTTTTAAAATTTAACTATACGAATAGGTGTATAGTGGTATCTCATTGTGGTTTGAATTTGAGTTTTTGCTTTCTTGAGTCCAGTCTGGGATAACTGGAGAGAAGAAAAAGGTAAACGCAATGCCAGTTCAGCAGTATTTCAGACACTGATCTGTTTCCCCAATCTACCTTCTATTTACTTTTCCAAGTTCTCCGTTACTTTTTTTATTGCTGTTTAACAGATTACCAAGAAGTTAGCAGCTTAAAATCTTATCATCTTACAGTTTCTGGGGGACTGGACAGGAACCTGGACATGGCTTACCCAGGCCCTCTATTTCAGGATCTGTCATGAGCTACTGCAGTCAGAGTGTTGCCTGGGCTGCAGTCATCTGAAGGCTTGCTTGGGGAGGTATCAGCTTCTCAGCTCATAAGGTTGTTGGCAGGAGTCAGTTCCTTATGTTTGTTTGACCAACGGCTTAGTTCCTTGCTGGTTTTGACCCGAGACTTCCCCTATTCCTTTGCCATGTGATATGGCAGTTTACTTCATCAGAAGCATGCATGCTTTGAAGGCAATGGAGAGAGTCTGCTAACAAGATAGAAGGTCACAATCTTTTATAATCTGGTCATACAAGTGGCATCCTAATATCATTGCCATATGTTATTGATTAGAAGCAAGTCACCACACTGGGCACAGTGGCTCATTCCTATAATTATAGCACTCTGGGAGGCTGAGGTGAGTGGATTACCTGAGCTCAGAAGTTTGAGACTAGCCTGAGTGGGAGCAAGACCCCATCTGTAAAAATAGCCGGGGATTGTGGCAGGTACTGTAGTCCTAACTACTTGAGAGACTGAGGCAAGAGAATTGCTTGAGCTCAAGAATTTGAGGTTACTGTGAACTGTGATACCACAGAACTCTACCCAGGGTCACAAAGTGAGACTGTCTCAAAAAAAAGCAAGTCACCAGGTCTAGCCTACTCTGCTGGGGAGGGGATTATACAAGGGTATGAATTAACCAGGAAGATCATCTGGGTTATCTTAGAATCTGCTTGCCATAGTCCTCAAACAGTTACTCCATGGATCCTGTCTTCTCTCTTCCCATGGGTTAGGAAGGGTAGAGTGAGTATGATGTCTTTACTGTCTTGACCAGATCCCTCTATGAAGCTTTTTGATTTGATTTATGAACATTCAGGGTTAAGGATTGTTTTGTTTTTGTTTTTGTTTTTGAGATAGAGTCTCACTCAGTTGCCCTGGGGTTGAGTGCCATGGCATCATAGCTCACAGTAACCTCAAATTCTTGGGCTCATGAGATCCTCTTGCCTTAACCTCCCAAGTAGCTGGGACTACAGGGGCCCACTATCATGCCTGGCTTGTTTGTTTGTTTGTTTGTTTTAGTAGAGACAAGATCTTGCTCTTGCTCAGGCTGATCTTGAACTTCTGACCTCAAGCAATCTTCCTGCCTTGGCCTCCCAGAGTGCTAGGATTACAGGCATGAGCCACCATGCCTGGCCTCAAAATAAATTTTTTTTTGAGACAGAGTCTCACCTTGTCACCCTTGGTAGAGTGCTGTGATATAGCTTACAGCAAACTCAAACTCTTGGGCTCAAGTGATTCTCTTGCCTCAGCCTCCCAGGTAGCTGGGACTACAGGTACCAGCCACAACACCCAGTTATTTTTAGAGGTGAGGTCTTGCTCTGGCCCAGGCTAGTCTTGAACCTGTGAGCTCAGGCAATCCACCCACCTTGGCCTCCCAGAGTGCTAGGATTACATGTGTGGGCCACTGTGCCTAGCCCAAATTAAAAATTCTTTTTTTTTTTTGAGACAGAGTCTCAGTATGTCGCCCTCAGTAGAGTGCTGTGGTGTCACAGCTCACAGCAACCTTAAACTCTTGAGCTTAAGCACTTTTCTTGCATCAGCCTCCCAGGTAGCTGGGACTACAGGTGCCTGCCACACTATTTTTTTGTTGCTGTTGCAGTTGTCATTGTTTAGCAGGCCTGGGCCAGGTTCGAACTCATCAGCCCTGGTGTATGTGGCTGGTGCTCTAACCATTGAGCTATGGGTCCTGAGGCCACAGATTAAAATTCTTATATCTATTTATCTGTTTATTAAGTTACCACCAAGGAAAGCTCAAATTTGTATCTAGGATGGAGCCTTTTCAAAGCTGAACTTCCATACCTGACAGCTGTTTCATCCTGTTATTATGGCTGCTGACCAGGTGACCCAACAGACACAGCTGGCAAGGACTGGCCTTTATGAATTTCTTCCATCTGATAGTGACTCATAACGCACCTTCAATTTCTTTCTAATGACTTCCTAAGGACTTGTCAAATCTGGCCTCTCTTTTCTCCTACTTCATGTGATTTTTCAATACCCAGAACTTACCCTTGAAAATATGCTTAATTCTCTCTCTTTATTTAAATGTAGAATTATTAACATTTGGCATTCCTTTCCTCTCTTCAAAATAGAGCAGGCTCTTTAAATCAGAGTTCTTTGAATTTTTTGGTCACAAAACCCTCATAGTAAATGTTTTTTGAGAACAGACCAGGCCTATTTATTTATTCACAACTAATGCTACTGAGCTCATCTATTATTGTGTACACGATCATTTGATATACATGGAAATAGAAAAGTTAATAAGAATAAGAAAATAGATACAAATTCAGGTTTGAATGTTTTATTTGTTGTTCCAACATCTGTTGTGCATTTACTCTGGGACAGGTACCCCAATTTTGGAGACTACTAGGGATTAAGTGGTGATTAGGTGTGGCTGCCTACCACTGGTTCTAGCGTCAGAAGGCTCACTCAAAGTTGCCAGAGCTGGAAGGCCAACCCTGGCTGAGTGTCTCCCCTTCAGTGCTATGGGGCATTGAGGTATCAGAGGCCGGAGTGGACAGACACCTTAGGTATCCACCACCAAACAGATCTGCCCATATTGTTGTTTTCTCAGTCTCCTTCCCAATCTAGCCACTTTGCCTATATTCCATACTCTTCAGGGTGTGTCATGATTAGTAATGAGAGCTGCCTGTTGGAATTACTTTGCCTTGGTAGAAATTGGAACTATGGCCAGCTTCAGGAAGCTTGGGAAATAGGAGAGGCTGCCTGCAATGCCCTCTCCCTTATGAGGTAGGCAGCCTTCTCTGTTCTCTGTCTTCCATGGTTTGCTACTACCCCGAGCTAACCAAGGGTCCTGGTTTGGGTTCCCTCAGAAGCAGACTCTGAGATAAGTATTTGGGAGCAAGAAGTTTATTTGGAAAGTAAAGGTAAAGGCGGTGGGAGAGTGGGGAAGTGAGAAAGAAAGGGGAGGCAGCCAAGAGTAAGTCCAGCCTGCAGAGGTGGAGGGGGCTGCCATCTTTTACTCTTAACAGCTGAGTACCTTTCTCTACCTGTTCCAAGTCTAATTGCAGCATTGTCGTTAGGAAGGCAGTTCATGCTGATTTTTCCTTCCTTTCTCCCATTTCACATCCTTGTTTAGTACTGTAGAACATGCATACCCGTGAGAGCACCATCTTCTCTCCCTACCTCTTTTCTTCTGGCTCAGTGGTTAGGTCTCAGCCTGTGCATCACTTCTTCCAGAAAGCCTTCTCTCATCCCCCTTTCTGGGATAGGGCTCTTTCTCTGTGCTCCCATAGTGTCCTCCACCTGTTTTATTGAAGGTTGTGTCATACCATATTGCTTTTATTTATTCATGTAATGTTTATTATGTGCCTGGCACTGTTACAGGTACTTGGAGAGGATACTCCAATAGGGGAGGCAGATTTTAACTTGTAATTTTATTATAACTTCTTATTTATCTATGTGTCTGCCCTACCCAATCATGTGTATTTTGTTCACTGTGTCCTGTCCCTCAGCACAGTGCTTGCCACATGGGAGGTGCTCAGTCTGATGAACTGAGTAGAAGAGCATAGGCACTTTAGTTAAGGATGATGTGGTGTTGCTATGGCCTTTTCCAGGGGACAGCTGACCCCCCCCCCACCTTTCCTATTGGCTGTTTTTATATGATGTGCCCACTGAGAGATAAATTGACCCACCTTGACTGTTAGGGGTATAAATGTAATAACAAGTGGGTTTCAACTGCTAGCATTACTTTGGCTATTGTTTTGTCTTTCTTCAGGCTGGGAAAATACATCCCAGCTCAGCTGTAGAAAAGCCAAAGAACATCCGAGAAGAGGATGGAATGTGAATTTTGCAAACGCACAAGGCTGTGGAGTGAATGACTTTAAGTAGGAGTTCTAGAGCCAAAGCGTCTGGATTCAAATGCTAGTTCTGCCCCTCATTTGCCATTTGATTTTGGGCTATAGTTTCTAACATGTGAATAGGGATAATAATAGCACATACCTCATAGGATGGTGTGGGGGGATTAAATAAGATTAACACGTATACAATTAATAAGTGCCTAGAACATGGTAAGTGCTCAATAAGTGTTATTATTGTGATTTATTTACTTACATCAATGTTGTTTCATTTAACAGTTGGAAGCTGGCTGTAGGATTCCTTGTGGTGCTCAAAGTACATAACATTTCAGTGCTCTTTCTATAACAGAAAATATAATGAAGCTGTTCTTTTAAAGGAAATTCTAAGTTTTAAACAAATCATATAAAGGGCACAGCCAGTCATGGTCTGGGGGCTGGCCATTAAAATAACCACCTAATTCGGGAGTTCTTTCCCTCCTCTCCTTTCTTTCTGTAATTAAATATTTGGTGATTACCTCTTTTGCATCTGTTGCTGGGGATGCCAAAACAAAGGAAATGGGTTCTTTCCCTTTAGGATTCACATGTAAAAGGGAAAATTACAGCATACTTTGGGAAGCTCTATAATTGGACACATACTTGGCTTGGAGAGCCAGAAGACAGAATGACTAATTACCCTTTGGTGATTCAGGAAAGGCTTCACCCAGGGGAGGTGACATTGGAACAACTGCATGTAGACATAGCCATCATTTAATCAGTGTGGACTGAATAGGCATTTGGTGGGGAAAGCAGCCATGTAGCTCCATTGTCCACTATTTTTTCAGGAGCCTGGGTAATTATGCTATCATTTACAATGTGTGTGGCAGCCTCAAGAGGTCTTAATCTTGGTGTACCCACCATGGACACTTAAACACTTGTATTGCCTTATAATGAGGCCCTCTGATAATACATATTTCATATACTGATAGGAGTACAGCAACCCCAAACTGCCTTTCCGGTTATTTTTAAAGTGACTCTATCAGATTGAATAGCAAAGTAGATAACCACTTTACTAGATCTCCTGTGGCTCTCAAATGCAGAAAGGAATTGGGCTAAAGAGCAGCTTGAATGGGGTTATGAAATAATTATGGCTGGAGTCCTTTATATCCTAGTTAGTGATGCCTAAGGACAGTAACCTTGAAAACACATGTGCTGTAGAACCAGCTAGGAAGAGTTTGAGGGGAAATTGCTGGTGGTGCAGCTGCAGTCAGCATGAGACCCTGGGAGTAAGACCACCCTTGGATTGCCCTCAAAGATAGCAAAACTGTGCATTCTGCTACCAACACCTGCACTTTGAGTTTTTAAGTAAGTCTTCCTCCTCCTCCAAACTCATCAAAATTACAGGTCAGTTTTCCTTTTCCTTTCTGATGATGAAGGGATATGAATCTCCCTTTCACAGATAGGTTCTCCAACAAAGAGCTCATTGAACAGCTCATGGAATACAAATGTCATGTGAATTAGTTTGCGGCACTGCACCCAATGGATGTTCCCTTAAACCCATGCCTTTCTAGTCCTAAGGAAGAATGTTTAGTTTTTCCACTTGCGTCTCTTAATTGTACCCAAGTTACTGTGGTGTTTTCTAAACATCACTCTCAGTTTACCTAAAGAATACTTTTCTGCCCTTATTTACTGAAATTCTCTTTTCTGCTTGGTACTGAAGGCAGATTATTTATGCAGGTAACAGCCTGGTCCTGCCTGTACGGAGCCTGGTCCCCTTGGAAGCAGTCACGTGGCCGCTGACTTTGCAGCCCAGCACTTGAGCACATCCCTCTATCTCCAGGCCAGGAGCAAAGCAGGGTTGGGCAGACAGCTGCGGCTCACAGGGCCAGTGCAGCCTCTCCCCTGTCGGCGGCTCTGGGCTGCCCTTCCAGACTGAAAGGCACAGCAGCCTGGCTCTGTTTTATATAGTTATTTTTTTGTGAATGTGAGTGCATATGTTTATTTACTTATTTAAGCAAGAGCTCTCCCTGCAGAGATAGGAGCTCTCTCTCCCCTTGCCCTCTCTCTCTCTCTCTCTCTCTCTGTGTATGTGTGTGTGTGTGTGTATGTGTGTGAGGGATGCACCAGAGAAAGCTGAAATTTTACCTCTTTTATTTCAGACTTCAGCATTCTCTCACAGAGAAGAGTTTTTTCATCTTTGTTTCTTTTGAAACACCTGAAGTGAGGAAAAACCTTTGCCTTGGCCAAGTGGAAGAAACAGGTAATATGTTTGTTTATTCTTAGGCATTTTGGGCAAGCAGAATTCTGCCTTATAAACAAATATCATGTGATGATGGAACATGGGGCATGTACTCCTTAGAGTATATTTTATTGCTTTGCAATTTCTAGGAATGGTTTTTCCCAGATATGCTGATTGTAAATCAGTTTGAAAAGGTGTACAGATGACTTGGCAATCTGAAGGGTCGAGGCCTGCTTCATATGAACTTGATGTTTAGAAAAATTCTATGGCCACTTGGATGATAGTTAGAAAATGATGGAAGTGATACTTTGAGAAACTCTTCTAGGTCTCTCATGGGTTAGTCCCGAAATTCCAGGGCATGATTTCTTATTTAGAAATTACAGCTCCCTTGGCCTCTTGTAATCTTAGAGGACCATGGACTTTCCATCTGTCTATAAGAAATGGAAGTAGAATTCCGTGTAATGTTTAAGAATTTTCTTTAGTGATTTAGTTCTTACATAGACTGATTGGTAAATCCTGAAACCAGGGCATAATTAGCCTTTTAGTGGACAAACATGTTTGTTCTTTAATGCTTACACAGAGTGAGTCTTCAGTTCTCCCACTGATCAACTGTGCCAGGGAGTATGATATTTAATTTTGGAACTGCAAGTTTTTCATGGGAGGTGATAATACTACCTTGAGAGTTTGCTGTGGCGGTTAACTGAAATAATAGAAATATAAAATACCTACTGTACTTGGTAAATAGTAATTCCTTAATAAATAGTAGTACTTAGCTATTATTATTATTACTAGTGATATAGCCTTCTTTCAGATCTTAGCGTTTTGAGGAGGTGGGGGGAAAAGAGCCTATTTCTTTGTGTGTCTTCAGTTATCCCAGAATCTTTATTTTATTTTATTTTTTTGAGACAGAGTCTCACTTTTGTCATCCTCAGTAGAGTGCCACAGCGTCATAGCTCACAGCAACCTCAAACTCCTGGGCTCAAGAGATTCTCTTGCCTCAGCCTCCCAAGTAGCTGGGACTACAGGCGCCTGCCACAACACCCAGCTATTTTTAGAGATGAGGTCTTGCTCTGGATCAGGCTGGTATCCAACTTGCGAGCTCAGGCAATCCACCCACGTTGGCCTCCCAGAGTGCTAGGATTACAGGTGTGAGCCATTGCACCCAGCATTTTATCCCAGAATCTGTAGGCCCCCCGAGGGGTTTAGTTTCTGGGAGGCCTCAGTCAAAGCATTCTAAAGAAAGAGATTTGAGCAAACACTGTGAGTATTCAGCCTTGCAAGCCTTCTTCTGACTTGTCAGCTAAGAATAGTTGTTCTTTGTTTAAGCCAGTTCTTTTCCCTATCACTGAGCTCCTCATTCATTCCTCACTACAAGTCAGTAAGGTATATATTATTATTCATGTTTTCCTATGGGGAAACTGAGGGAGGAATAATTCATGACTAGCTGAGACTCTAGACCCCAGCTGTCTGACTTATGAAGCCAAAGCCCTACTGGGCCAGCATTAGGCAGTCAGGAATAATAGTTGTTCTTGAGATGCTTTACCTCAAAATGGTACCTTGCTAGGCATCTTTCTTATAGATTTACAATGCATATTAACATATTAAAGGCTCTGAGAAGTCCTGCTATAAAGAAACCTGTTTAGCCCCTGTGTCTCTGCTGGAGTTTGAGTCCAGCCTGAGCAATAGTGAGACCTTGACTCTACTAAAAAGAGAAAAAACTAGCTGGGTATCATGGTGGGTGCCTGTAGGCCCAGCTACTTGGGAGACTGAGGCAAGAGGATCTCTTGAGCCCAAGAGTTTGAGGTTGCTGTGAGCTATAATGACACCATAGCACTCTACCCATGGCAACAGAGACTCTGTCTTCAAAACCCTGTGTCTCTTGAATTTGTCTGATGGTGAGACTTTTTTTTTCCCTTGCCTTATTCCTAGACTTATAAGTCATAAAGAACTACTGTGTCACAAACATACTTTAACAGCCCGGCAACAGGCTAAGCTGCCTCCTGATTACAGTTCTGTCTGATATACCAGCAGATACCTTTAGATATCTTCTGATAGTAGAGTTTCCTCTTTTTTCTTATCCTTTCATCTGATAAGATCCAGGAAAAATCACCAGCTTATGCTTAAAGACCTTCCCTTACTTAATACCCAGAGGCAAGCAGATGCTACAGTATTATACTGGAAAGGTAGTAGTAGGAGACACCTCACTAGTGTGGTCTACCAGACTCCTTTACCCCACCCCTTAATTATATTTAGGCCACAGATATCAGGCTTATAACCTCTGAGAATGCAATAGGATGAGTCTGGTAAGGTATCTGTCCTCCATGCCAGTGTCTACACAGACCAAGGGGAAAGCTACCAATTTAACTTCCACTGTAGCAGTGGCAGCAGCAGGGTGGAGGGGTTGGTGCCCATCGAATGACTATGGGTTCCAGATTTGAATTCTTCAGGGCCAGAACTAGATTAGAAATTTCTCACAAAAACCATCATCTCTAGGAAAAGCAGAGTTTCTAGCATGGGAAGCTATACAACTGACCTCTAGAATGCCAGAGGTAGAATTATGTTCAGGGCGAGTGAGCTAAGGTGTGGAAGTTGGATAGAGATGCACTTTGAAGTAATGTTAAGAATGAATAAGAACCATTCTGGGAGGCTGAGATGGGCGGATTGTTTGAGCTCAGGAGTTTGAGACCAGCCTGAGCAAGAGCAAGACCCTGTCTCTACTTAAAAAATAGAAAAAAACTAGCTGGGCGTTGTGGTAGGTGCCTGTAGTCCCAGCTACTTGGGAGGCTGAGGCAAGAGAATCACTTGAGCCCAAGGGTTTAAGGTTGCTGTGAGCTGTGATGCCACAGCAGTCTACCCAGGGTACAGAGTGAGACTCTACCTCAGAAAAAAAAAATGGATAAGAACAATGTGGGATGCTGGACTAGCACTTGGAGGGTACATGGTAGCAGAGGTTAGGTTGGCTCCAAGGGCTGGGCTTTTGTTCTTTGCTTGTATTTCCAGCATTGGAAATGAAGAGTAGTTAGGATGAAAATAACTGAAAAATATAAGTTCTCCCCTTTCTCCCCCCCATACACACACACACACACACAATATAAACCTTTTAGCAAAAGCCTCCCTTTTGCAGATTATAAGTGCCAATGATGAGTCATTATTTTGTTTACTCTTTAAAACCATCTTTCATATATATCAGAAAGGGCAGAAGCACTGCGTGAATTTCAAGCTGTTTTTTGCCAAGGTCCACCCTAGTGGTTCCCATTACTGACTAGGGTACCTGTGGCCTTTGTGGACCCTGCAGAAGCTGTGGACCCTTCAGCTGAGAACCCCTGTGAGGCCCCAGGGAATTGCTACTTCAGAGACTTCTTTAGTGCACTAAGTGCTTTTCTAATGCCGGCAGAGGGCAGGAAATGGAAGAAGCTTAGATTGTACTAAGTAATGGAAAATCCCCGAATCATTTTTATCAGCTTTACGGTCAGTCAGGGGTGTCCTCAAAGGCATGTGTACTGCTTACAAAACTCGCTTCCCCCTGTGCCTTTTAAGTCTAGCTTGGGTAGCATGTGGGAGGGAGCTCATGTTTTGGTGAGAATTAAAAAGTAATGAGGTGGGTTATTTTTTTTTTTTACCTATTTCCTGAGAAAAACAGCTTCAGAATAATTACTTAATGTTGTAAAAATCCCAGTAGCCATTTTTAAAATGGATAACCAAAGAATTCTGTAACAATTATCATTTCTTTCCATTATAATTTTAAAATTTTCCTTAAAAGGGGATTTATAAACACTACCTATTTGCTGGTTTAATAAATGGCTTTTGTATAATCAAATAACATATCTGTGCACAAAATGATGGACTTATGACTTTTAGCAATTAATTTTTTAAAGAACTTTGGCTTAGAAGTATTTATTCCTTTATTTATTCATTCACTTAGCAGTATCAAACTCCTGCTATATGAAAAGCATGGTATAGATACCAGAGATTCAAGGGGGTATTTAGAAAGTTACCAATGGAGCTAATAGTCTAACAGAAGTATATGCAAGTTTAATGGCTTTTAGTTCTTAGTGAATCTTTTAGATGTTATTTTGTTTTTTGTGTAACTAATTATCTGAGAGGTGGATGAGAACCAAATGCCTTTAGAGAGACATTGCTTTTTTTGCTTTCTAGAAGAAGAAAATTGAGATTGAAGTATACCTATCAGTCCAGTCAGTTGTTGTGGCCTATTCAATGCCTAATTCTTATGTTTTCATAAAAAGGGGTGGAAAAATTAGCAAAAGGATAGAGCAAAGCCCAAGGGAAATATGGATAGTATTAGAGAGCAGTGTTTCTCAGACCGAGATGTGGGGCCCGCCTGGGTCAAACTTCCCTGAAGGGTGCCTTTCATTTTTATTTTATTTTTCTTGAGTCAGAGTCTCACTTTGTTGCACTTGGTAGAGTGCTGTAACATCATGGCTCACAGCAACCTCAAACTCTTAGGCTCAAGTGATTCTCTTGCCTTAGCCTCCCAAGTAGCTGGGACTACAGGTGTCAGCCCAATGCCCAGCTATTTTTTAGAGATGAGGTTTCTTTCTTGCTCAGGTAATCCACCTGCCTCGGCCTCCCAGTGTGATAGGATTATAGGCATGAGCCACTGCTCTCAGCCCTATGAAGGGTGCAATTTAAATACAGATTTCCAGGCCTCCAGACCTTGGGAATCTGCGTACTGTTGGTGAGAGCCTGGAAATCTGCATTCCCCCAATAAGTTACATGAGTGCTCAAGTTAGAAAGCACTGATCTAGGCACTCAGAGAATGTCACCAGAACTAGATGAATTACTTCAAAGGGTGATGAAGGAGCCAGCAGATGTGTTCTCCTACATAGGCATTGCAGATGACCTTTGAGAAATTCCTGAGTATGGAGATGGGTCAATAGTGCCTTGATTTCAGAAAGCAAGAAAATAATATATTCTAGAAGCCACAGACTTGTAGGCCTCACCTGGCCTCTGGAAAAATTCAACTTGAGGTAGATGGAGTAAAGCATTTCTAGGAAAATGTGATCATTGCTAGGCATCATCATGGCGTTGCTAAAACCTTGACTCTCTGAGACTGTCAGACTTTGCTGTATATTAGAATCTGAGAAGCCTTAAGAAAAAGTCTTGATGCCTAACCCCCACCCAATACCAATTACATCAAAATCTCTGAGTGTGGATCTGAGCCTGAGTATCTATTTTTTTTTTGAGACAGTCACACTTTGTCACTTTTGGTAGAGTGCTGTGGCATCATAGCTCACAGCAACCTCAAACACCTCTTGCCTCAGCCTCCTAAGTAGCTGGGACTACAGGTGCCCACCATAATGCCTGGCTATTTTTAGAGACAAAGTCTCCCTCTGGCTCAGGCTGGTCTTGAACCTGTGAGCTCAGACATTCCACCCACCTCGGCCTCCTAGAGTGCTGGGATTACAGGCATGAGCCACTGCACCTGGCCCATGAGTAGCTTTTAAACTTCCAGAGATTCTGACTTAATGAGGCTCAGGCTTAGCATTAGGAATTTTAAAATCTTCCCAGGTGACTCTAACATGCAACAAAGTTTGACAACCATAGATCTATATAATATTAGGCAAGTTGTTTAACTTCCTTGTACTTTATGTAAATAGTAGGTAATGTTAAAGATCTTTCCTGTCTTTAAATTTCTATGATTCTGTCATAAAATATCATGTCAAACTGACTTTCTTCCTCCCTCCCTTCCTCCTTTTCTTCCTCTCTTTTCTTCTCCCCCTCCTATTCCTGTTCCTCTTTCTTCTTTGGCTGAATTAGGCTAGAATGTCAAGGTACCAAAATATACATTTGGTATATTATTATTAACATTTTTAGTGAAATCTCCCTGGATGTCTCACAGATAAATAAGATGATAGTTACAGGTGAATTTACTACCTAAATTAACAAATATGTTCAGAGTCTGAATGTAATGGATCTGTGGTGACCCTGGAGAATGGTTTGGAGTATAATGCCACAAGGTTTATTCACCTAACCTTGTTAACATTCTTTATCCATTATGTAGAAAAGAAAGACATGAAAGAAATGCCTATCAAAGTTGGAAATAAACCAGAGTTAAGGGATTTAATTAATTCACTACATAAAAGAATCAGGCCGAGCTCTGATCAAAAAATTTGTTTATTAGGGTTGTTATTTTTTAAAAAATACTCCCATAGTTCAAATATTTGTCTTATTTTAGTTTTCCATTCCTTAGTTGAGGTGAAATTTTGAAACTTCAGTTAGTACTAACAGTAAAATAGACGTGCCAGTTCTCTGACTTTGTTTCTATTAAAAAACATAAATATGTCATACTGGTTTGGAGCATCACAAAATAGAGGAAACATCACTCCAGAAAGCATTGAGACAGTACGGTACAGAAAGGAATTTTGTTGAAAACTTCCATCAAGAGATTTTGGAGGTCAACAAACTCATCAGAAGGCCTACTGAGCACGAGGGTATACTTCAGAGGGGCCACAGCAGTGCCTGGAAAGCTTGTTTAAAAAGGGACACAGATTTTGATTCTTAAATTGGGGAGGGTCTTTGACCTCCTTTTATTTATTTATTTATGTTTTGAGACAGAGTCTCATTATGTCACCCTTGGTTGAGTCCTGTAGCATCACAGCTCACAGCAACCTCAAACTCTTGGGCTTAAGCGATTCTCTTGCCTCAGCCTCCCAAGTAGCTGGGACTACAGGTGCCTGCCACAACCCCGGCCAATTGTTGTTGTTATCATTGTTTAGCAGGCCCTGGCCTGGTTTGAACTCACCAGCCCCAGTACATGTGGCCAGCTCCCTAACCACTGAGCTATGGGTGCCAAGCCCACCTACTTTTTCTTTAGACAAGTGCCCCCAACTGATTCTGAGAAGTATTGTTAGAGGACTTACTTTGAATTTTGGCATAGTTGTTTAAATATATTGTTTGTATCTCTAGTCAGCCTCCAATTTGTGTTTTCAAAGCCCAGATAGGTTGAATTACTTCGTACTTAAAACCAAAACAATTAATTATGTTAGCTCCTCCATATCCCATTCCCTATATTTTAATGAGAAAATCATATGCTCTTAAATTTCAATTTTTCTTTTCAGTTTTAATATTTTATTTTATATAGAATTTGATCTGACCTAGGCCTGAGGAAAGTATAATTTATGTCTAGCAGAAAAATAATCTATAGCTTCTGTGTAGCTGCTGCTGTGTTTTGGAAAATAAACCAGGATTAGATTAAGTCTGATCACTTTCCCTATCACATGATGAACAGCGATTTAGAAGAAGCATAAAATGAATCCTGCTGAGCAGCCCCTTGGCTATCATGTTGTTAACTGGCGATTTCCTTCCCCTCCCTCTTGTGTGTTCCTCATTAGTATCTATGACTGAAGGGGATTGGCTAAGAGTGGTTCCTTGCAGCATAACAGGGAGAGACTTTCCACACTCTGTCTTGGAATTGTAAGTTGAATTCATGAGCATAAACAACTTACAGGGACATCATGGGATGTGGCAGTTCTACAACGAAAGACAAGAAGTCTGAGATTGGTGAGTACTGGGAATGTGCCCATGTTTATGAATGAAAAGAGATGAGTGAGCCAGCTTCACCCTTTCTCATTTACTCCTACGGTTCTCAAGCTGCCCTGTGTGATTTTGCACAAGGCATCATCACTTGAACTGAAAGTGAAATATTGGGGAGCCTGGGAAACTTCCTTTAGGAAGATGTAGCTTTGAATTTATGGTGTCCCATAAAGTATTATCTAAAAGATATTTTATGTTTGATTTAATTTCAGTTAAAAATGTACCAATATAAAATCTCAATTTAAAACTCTGTGGCAAGGAACAAGAAAGACACTGTAATTTATATCTGTTACTTCAATGCTCTTATAAATATTTGTATCTATACCTGTGTGACATTTAGTAGCATCATTGAATTTTTATTAGATTTTATAATTCAGCAATCACATTATTTTTTATATTTATTCAATATAGAACTTCATGAGATTTACCTCATATTTTTAAAATGTTCTAGGGAGATTTGGGGGAGTGCTATATTATCAATTTCCCCCAAAATGTTTTGTTTCTTTTTATTTTTTTATTAAGTGATAGCTGTGTACATTAATGCAATCATGGGGTACAGTATGGTGTTTTCATAAATGTTTTGTTTCTAAGTAGATGACATATCTCCCTCTACCACCATAGAATTAGGACCTTAAATATTTCCTTTGTTTATTCTGTACTGAAGTTCTTCTCATGGCTACTGCAATCTATTGAAACAAACTTGAGTGTTTAAGGGACATAGCCTCCAACAAGCAAACTAAAATAAAAACAAGTAAATGAGTTGGGGCAATTATATGGTCAATTTTCCCTTAAACTCCATTACTTTGTTACCTGGGTGACTGATAATTTTCCCAATGTCTATTTCACATCTTGGTTTTGGAAGTTTACTCAGGCATGAGGTGGAAAATTTAGGATGCAGAGTATTCTATACTAATTAATGATGGATATTTTCTTTTGGGAATCAGATGTTCTCCCTCTTAGCTGACTTGTGCTGATGATTTAGCAAACTAATCTCTCAAAGTAGGAAGGGATATGGGAAATGCACTCTTTCAAATCTTTAAGCATATCATGAAATAAATCTTTCAAAAGCTCTAACTGAACTAATTCCATAGTAATTCATTAGCAGAGAGTAAAGGGAGTAATTATCTATTTTATATCTAGGATTATCCACAGTTCTTTAAACGTAGCCATATTTCTTAGCTTTTAAAAAAAAGGGTCAAGTCCAACTTGTAAAAGCAAATTCTCTCTCTTTTTGAAATACTTTTCAACTTTTTAAATGTTGCATGTAAGTGGAAATATTACCTTAGATTTTTGGATTGCTTTTTCTTTTAAATACCTCTAATTTAGTGAGGTGAAATTGCCATAACATAAAATTAACCATCATAAAGAGAACAATTCAGTAGCATTTGGTACAATCACAATATTGTGCAACTACATCCTTTATCTTCTTCCAAATATTGTCATCACTCCATAGTAAAACTCCTTATCTATTAAGCAGTTTCTCTCTATTTCCCTCTCTCCTCAGCCCCCAGAAACCACCAATCTGCATTCTGTCTCTGTGGATTTATCTATTCTGGCATTTAGGTAGAATCATATATGATGTGACCTTTTGTGTCTGGCTTTGTCCATGTTGTAGCATGTATTAGTACCTCATTCCTTTTTATTGCTGAGTAATATTCCATTGTATGAATATGCAACATTGTATTTATCCACTCATTAATTGATGGACATTTGGGTTGTTTCAACTCTTTGACTTTTATGAATAATGCTGCCATGAATATATGTTTTTAGTTCCCTTGGGTATATATGCCTAGGAGTAAAATTTCTGGGTTATATAGCTCTGTGTTAAGTATTTTAAGATACTTCCAAAGTGTTGTACCAAGTGGCTTCACTGTTCTACATTCCTACCAGCAACATGTAAAGGATTCCAATTTCCCCACATCTTTCCCCATAATCGTTTGTTATTATCTGTCCTTTTGATTATTGTCATCCTAGTGGATAGGAAGGTGTATCTTATTGTGGTTTTAATTTGTAGTTACCTGATGACTAATGATGTTGAACATCCTTCATGTGTTTGTTGGTTGGTTGTCCATACTCTTTGGAGAAATGTCTATTGAGATCATTCACCCATTTTTACTTATTACTTATTTTTATATTATTTGTTGTGAGTTCTTTATATATCTAGGTACAAGTTCCTTATTAAATATATGATTTGGGGCAGCACCTGCGGCTCAAAGGAGTAGGGTGCTGGCCCCATATGCTGGAGGTGGAGGGTTCAAACCCAGCACCAGCCAAAAAAGAAAAAAAACAACAAACAAATATATGATTTGCAAATGTTTTTGCCCATTCAGTGAATTGTCTTCACATTTTCTTGATGATATACTTTAATTCACAATATTTTTATTATTGATGAAGTCCAGTTTATTTTTTCTTTGGTCACTTGTGCTTTTGATATCAGATCTAAGAATCCATTGCCTAATCCAAAAACATTCATGCTCATGTTTAAGAGCTCTGTAGTTTTATTTCTTACATTTAGGTTTTTGATCCATTTTGAGTTAATTTTCATATTTTACATGAGGAAGGGGTACAGATTCATTCTTGGCATGTGGATATCTAGTTGTCCCAGCACCTTTTGTTGAAAACACTATTCTTTCCCTCCTTGAACAGGCTTGGCACTCTAGTCAAAATTCAATTGACATAAATGTGAGGGTTTATTTCTGGACTGTGTATTCTATTCTATTGATCTATAGGTCTTTCTTATGCTGGTACACAGTGTATGGATTACAATAGCTTCTGTAGAAAGTTTTGAAATTGAGACGTCTGAGTCCTTCAACTTTGTTTCTCTTTTTCAAGATTGTTTTGGATGTTTTGTGTCCCTTACATTTTCATATGTGAACTTTAGAATGAATTTGTCAGTTTCTCAAAAGAAGCCAGCTAGAATGTTGATGGGGATTGTGTTGAAACCATAGATAAATTTGGAGAGTATTGCCATCTTAACAATTAAATTATGTTATCCATGAACACAGGATTATCTTTTCATTTATTTAGATCTTTAATTTCTTTTACCAATGTTTTATAGTATTTTTAGTATAAGTTTTATACTTTTTGTTAAATTTAACTGAAGTATTTTTATGCTATTGTAAATGGAATTTTCTTCTTTTTAGATTGTCTTGAATCCCAAAACCTTTCTGAACTCATTTATTAGTGCTAATAGTGGATTCTTTAAATTTTTTTTTTTTTTTAGTTTTTGGCTGGGCCTGGGCTTGAATCACCACCTCTGGCATATGGGCGGGCGCCCTACTCTTTTGAGCCACAGGTACCACCTTATTTAGGAATTTTTATTTACAAATCATGCCATCTGTAAATAGAGATAGCTTTACATCTTCCTTGCCAGTGCCTTTTATTTCATTTTCTTCTTTCCATTATGATGTTAAGTGGAAACGTGTGAGTGGATATCCTTGTTTTGTTCCTGATGTTAGAGGGAAAGCAATCAGTCTCTTTCTTCAGTAAGTATTCTATTATCTTTGGTTTTTTGTAGATGCTCTTTAGGTCTTTATCAGATTGAGGAAATTTACACCTATTCCTAGTTTGTTGCCTTTTTTTAAATTACAAAATGGCGTTTAATTTTGTCAAATGCTTTTTCTGCATGTACTGAGATAATATGTGGTTTTTGTCCTTTGTTCTATGATATGGCCTATTATGTTGATTGAATTTCAGATGTTAAACCAACTTTTCATTCCTAGGATAAATCCCACTTGGTTGTGCTATATAATGCTTTTTATGTATGCTGGATTCAGTTAGGTAGTATTTGGGTTTTTTTTTGAGACAGAGTCTCACTATGTTGCCCTCAGTAGAGTGCCATAACGTCACAGCTCACAGCAACCTCAAACTCTTGGGCTTAAGCAATTCTCTTGCCTCAGCCTCCCAAGTAGCTGGGACTACAGGTGCCCACCACAACACCTGGCTATTTTTTGGTTGCAATTGTCGTTGTTTGGCAGGCCTGGGCTGGGTTTGAACCCACCAGCTCCAGTGTATGTGGCTGGTGCCCTAGCCGCTGAGCTACAGGTGCTGAGCCAGTTTGGTAGTATTTTGTAGAGGAATTTATATCTATATTGATATGGATATTGGTCTATATAGTTTTCTTACGACGTCTTTGTCTGATTTTGATAGAGTAATACTGGCTAGAAAGTGTTCTCTTTTCCAGTTTTTGGAAGAGTTTGGGAAACATTAATATTAATTCTTTAAACGTCTGGTATAATTCATCAGTGAAGCTATCTGGGGTGTGGGATTTACTTTGTGGGTAGTTTTTGATTACCTATTCTCTTTACATATAGATCTGTTCAGATTTTCTATTTCTTTCTCGAGTCATTTTTGATAGTTTGTGTCCTTCAAGGAATTTTTCCATTTCATCTTAGTAATCTAATTTTTTAGCATATATGTTCAGTGAATTCCCTTATATTCTTTTTATTCTTCTATTAATTATCATTGAATATGTCAGTCAGGTTTATTATGATTTCATAATAATAAATCTGCTGAAAGCTGATGTAATGGTGTTTGTTTACATTTATCTATAGAAAACATTTTATTTATAACATTTTTCTCTCATTCAGAAATTTGGGGCAATGTAGAAAAGCAGTTGGAAATAATTAATACTCCATTCCACTACCCAGAGATAATGTTAACATTTGGATAATTTCCTTCAAGGTTTCTGTTTTGTTTTAGTATAGTATAGATTTTGATCATCCTCAATATTAGTCTTTTGTAGCCTCACTTTTAGCACTAAAATATATAAACATTTCTCAAGTTGTTATGAATGCTTTGTAAATACCATTTTGGTGGATAGGCCATAGTATACTTAATTATCCTTCTAATATCAGAGTTTTTATACTAATATAAATAACACCTTGAAGAATTTCTTTGTGTAAAGCTTTTTCCTTATTTTGGATTGTTCCTATATGTGAGTGATTAAATGTGAAATTACTATGTCAAGGACTATGAATATTTTGAAAACTCTTGATAGAAAATAATAGCTAATTATTTCCTGATTACTAGCTATATTCCAAAGAATTTTCAACATATTCTACATATATTTTATCTAATCCTTTCAATAAACCCGAGTAAAGTATTAATATTCCCGTGTGTATAGTTGAAGCAGCTCACACTCAGTGATATAAGTACTTTTAAGGTTATATAGCTTACAACTGTCAGAGTTCCAGAGTTGGGATTTGAGCCCAAGTAGTTCTAACTACGGTGTTTTTTTTTGTTTTTGTTTTTGTTTGCTGTCAACCATTAATCACACCCTTTTGTGCTGCCTCCTAATTTTACTGCCTTTGGAAATTAGCTTTAATTAAATTTACTTATATAAATTACCTTTTATTTGCATAATGCTTTGATAGTTGGCCAGTCCCTTTTACATACATTTGATCTTCATAGCCTTGTGAAGCTTTATTCTCAGTTTGCAGAAAAGAAAAGGGAGACTTTGAGAGGCAAAGTGATTTGCTCAAGAGAACACATCTAGTAAGTGGCAAAGCCAAGGTTAGCGTTTGATTCTTATTTCTAGTGGTTTGACCAAGGGTTATTTTTTTTCCTGCTTAGTCATTCAGCCCCACAGTATACTGCCTCTGCATTATGGCAGTTTTGAGAAAGAGTATCCTACATCTAAAATTGAAGCGATCCCCCTTCTTATGGGCCATCTACCTTCCATGTAGAGAAGTAGCATTTATTTTGTATTAATATTGCTATTTTACCTCTTTTGTGATATGCAACAGGTAAAAGAATACTAATAATAGCTATCATTTATTGAAGTGCCTACAACAGTCATTATTTTTCACTAAAACTCTTGGAGGAAGCTTTGACTAGTCACCTTTCATAGATGAGGAAACTGAGACTTAAAAGCCCACCCAAAATTACACACATTGGTTATGGCTGAGCCTGAATTGGAACCAGACTTAACAGATTCCAAAGTTCATGCCCCTCTGACATGCTAACCTGCCTTGGAAAATTAGAATTTATCCATATTAACAGAAGTTAACATTGCAACTTCATTCTCTTGAATTTCACTTTATACTTTAAATTTTACATTGATGGGTTTTCTCTATCAATGTTAGTAATAACTAATAACCTATTGCCGTGTTTTCCCATGGAGCACTTTGAGGACACTAATACATTTTCTTTTATTTCTTCCCTTGATACCACTTAGAATGCATTTATTCAATTTCTCTAAGTGCTAAGGAGCTGACAAAGACTACTTTTTGGCTTAAGCTATGACAAATAGAAAATTTCTCTAATGGGGATTATTCCTTTCAAAAGCACTTGTTCTCTATTTTTATTTAAAAATTAAAAAATACTAAGTAGCAAACCAAGTATTTCTTTAATTCTTCTTCTAAAACATCTAGTTAATTTAGTTGTTAAAAAAATCTTAACAATCAAGCCATTCATAACTGCTTAGTAGCCCCCCTCCCACACTCCCTACCCCCATCCCTCAACTCCCCCCCCCCAATTTTAAGTCCTTTACAGCAATGTATATTTCAATTTGGGACCTTCATAGAAAAGAATGAAAGATACTCCTCTATCTTTAGTGTTCCTTAAATAATTTTTTCAAAATTTGGAGGGCCCCTTGCCATTCTTCTTGTTATGCGTTTGTGGAGGGTTCTCAGTTATAATTGCCATCAAGCAGTCTTCACTGGCACTGTGGGGTATAGCAGAAATCACTGTGAGCTAGGACTGCCTTCATTTTCCTCCTGAAATGCAGGTATCAGGTGCTCTTTAAAGTCTGTTGTCACTCAAAGATTATCTGTTTGCTCTATAGCTGTGGGTGGGGGTCATTGATTTTTCCTTCTCTCTGTCTTGCACGGTTCTCTGGCTGTCACCCATCAGCACCTTGCCATGCACAAATACCTTTCCTCTTTATTTCCTTTTTTTTCTATTTGTATATATATTTTTTCTCAAGCCATTTTGTTTTGTTTTGCTTTGTTTCCCCCAACTTCTTATTTTTGAAAAATTGCAAACCTACAGAGACAATGAAAGAATAGGACAATGAATGCCCATGTGCCCTTTACCTGGATTCACCAGCTGTTAACATTTTGTTATCCTTTATCTCTTTCCCCACATTCGAAAATAGTTGCAAGCATAATGACATTAACCTCTATGTATTTCAACATGCATCTTCTAAAAAGAGGGATATTCTCTTACATAACTGTAATATTAAATCACATTGAAGAAGTTTAACACTGATAGAGTAACGTTATATGACATAGAGTCCATATTCCGAATTTCTCAGTTGTTCAAAATTGCCCTTTGTAACTGTTTTTTTTCCTTCCCTTTAAAGTAAGCCTTCTAGGGCCAAGTGCAGTGGCTCACGCCTATAATTCTAGCACTCTGGGAGGCCGAGGTGGGTGGATTGCTTGAGTTCAGGAGTTCCAGAACAGCCCCAGCCAGAGCAAGACCCCATCTCTAAAAGTAGCCGGGTGTTTGGCAGGTGCCTGTAGTCCTAGCTACTCAGGAAGCTGAGGCAAGAGAATCACTTGAACCCAGACTTTGAGGTTGCTGTGAGTTGTCACGCCATGGCAGTCTACCAAAGATGACAAAAAGAGACTCCTGTCTCCAAAAACCAAACAAACAAAAAAGCCTTCTCTGACCCTTCTGTCTCCTCAAGTTCCTTTCCCCTCGCTCCTCACCTTCAAGTTTGCTTCTAAAGGGGGACATTCCCACCACTGTCTCCTACCTCCTCATCTATTCCAGCCCTGGGAAAATGATCTGACAGGTCCTTGAATGACCTTGAAGTCCAATGGAGGATTTTCAGTACTGATTTCACTCACCTTCCTGGCAGTACTTGGCACTCCTGCACACTCCCTTCTTGAAATACTCATTGCCCTTGGCTTCAGTGACAACACATTCTTTTTTTTTTTTTTTTTTTTTGAGACGGAGCCTCAAGCTATCCCCCTGGGTAGAGTGCCATGGCATCACGCTCACAGCAACCTCCAACTCCTGGGCTCAAGCGAGTCTCCTGCTTCAGCCTCCCAAGTAGCTGGGACTACAGGCGCCCGCCACAACGCCTGGCCATTTTTTGGTTGCAGCCATCCTTGTTGTTTGGCAGGCCCGGGCTGGGGATTCGAACCCGCCACCTTAGGTGTATATGGCTGGCGCCTTAGCCGCTTGAGCCACAGACGCGGAGCCGACAACACATTCTTCTGGTTTTCCTTATGGGTCTCTCTGCTTGAACTGTTTATGTGGGCTCCACTTTCTCTTAGCTCTAAATGTTGGGGCTCCTCTAGGTTCCCTTTTGACCCTCTTATTTTGTTACTAATATTCTCCTTGGGTGACTTTATCTATTCCATGGCTTTGACATCAGTATTTTAAGACTGCCAAATCTTTATTCTCAGCCCACATTATATGCTGTAGTTTCTGCTTTATTGGGAGTCATTTTAAACAAGTACTTTTCTTTATAAAAGGAGACCACTTTCTTCACCTGAAATTATGAGCCCTCTCAATAACAATTCTTAGTTATATATTTACTTCTCTCTTTTTTTTTTGAGACAGAGTCTGACTGTGTTACCCTCAGTAGAGTGCCATGGTGTTACAGATCACAGTTATACAGATCAAACTCTTGGGCTTAAGCAATTCTCTTGCCTCAGCCTCCCAAGTAGCTAGGACTACAGGTACCCACCACAATGCCTAGCTATTTTTTTTCTTTTTTGTTGTAGTTGTCATTGTTGTTTAGCTGACCTGGGCAGGGTTTGAACACACCACCCTCGGTGCATGTGGCCGGCGCTGTAACCACTGTGCTATGGTTGCCGAGCCTGTATTTACTTTTTGATATGATAATGTGTTGGCCTTGAAGTTTGTACAGAATTGGTACTACTAACACATTTATTGCCTATTTGAGGCATGAAAAAGCCTATCTCAGCAACCTTTTTATTCTTTATCAGCTAAATGTATCCTCATCTTTTTCTTTATTTGCTGTGTGATTAATCTGCCCTCGCTTTAAAACTTTCAAGTATTTTGAGTCTCTGATAGAGGCTATTTAGATAGCTACTCTAGAATCATGAGACTTTAGAAAGCAGAAAATATTGCTTAGAGGATAAGGAGTTCTATCTCTTTATTTAAATGGTTTTTTTTACCAGCTTCTAGCCTATCCTAGGCAATTCACAAAGAAGCAAGCTTTATCGTTGGATCATGTTAATTGTAAGAAAATCCTCTTACAGGCTCAGTACCTGTAGCTCAGCAGCTGGAGCACCAGCCACATACATCAGAGCTGGTGGGTTCCGATCCAGCCAGGGCCTGCCAAACAATGACAACTATAAAAAGAAAAATAACTGTGTGTTGTGGTGGGCACCTGTAATCCCAGCTACTTGGGAGGCTGAGGCAAGAGAATCACATCAGCCCAAGAGTTGAAGGTTGCTGTGAGCCATGATACCACGGCACTCTACTGAGGGTGACACAATGAGACTCTGTCTCAAAAAAAAAAAAATCCTATTACAAAGAGATATATTTTAACTCAGTGTAAGAAAAAGTAATGATTCAGCCCTAGTTGCCAGTTATTTCCCATAATCAGAACACTTTTCTTATATGATTATTATTATGGCTTTATATTGCATTGGTTTTTTTAGCAGCTGCAAAAGACAAAAATTAAATGCTTATTGTATTTGCCTTTGTATGAATAAATTTGGCAATATAACTCAGATTAGTAATTGGTAACAAGGGAGACATAAAACAGAAATGCAGTCAAGATATTTAATTTTTTTCTAAGTGAGTACTAAAGGTCATTATTAAATTATTAAATAGAACATATTTCCTATGAGAAAATATTTTAATATGAAAGTAATACTTTCATATAGCAAAATTTCTACATACTTAATATATTTTTTTAAATTGGTATCTTCATAGTAATTCTTTTAGAAATTTGTCAAAATAGTAATATGGTACAGAGATCACAGTTACTTATAAATTATTCTTCTATTAGTCTGAGTGCTTTATTAATTTGGCTTGTTATTTTGGTAGTGTATAGGTAAAGCTTCACATTTTCCTGAATTAGGGTATAGTCCAGGATTATAACTCTTATGGAACCTTTCATAAAATGGCCTTATGTAATCTTCATGTTGTTCCATTGTCCTGTTGAATAAAATAGGGCTTTAAATGATGTATTTAAAAATCCTAATCCTAATCAGTATAGAAGGAGTGCATTAGAAAATCACTGTTTTGTAACTACTATAGAAATTATTTAAGCAAAAATCATCAGTGGCTGTTTTGGAGAGTGGAGCATGTACACAGTCTCAAAGCATGTTCCTGAAAATTGTTTATTACAATAATTATCAAGAGAAAAAATCACTTTTACAAAAGAGAATTTCATATGGACACTACCTTAACCGAGTGATGTAAGTTAACAGCACCGGTAATGAGACGAATTAACATAATGTGCCTCTTGATGTACAGAATGCACTAAGAAAGACACATCACTTATTCTGCCAAAATATATAACTTAAACCTAATCATTAGGAAAGAGCAGACAGATCCAAATTGAGGGATTTTTTTTTTTTTTTTTAGAGACAGAGTCTCAATTTGTTGCCCTCTGTAAAGTACTGTGGCATCACAGCTCACAGCAACCTCCAACTCCTGGGCTTAGGTGATTCTCTTGCCTCAGCCCCCCAAGTAGCGGGGACTACAGGCACCTGCCACACTGCCCAGCTATTTTTTTTTGTTGTTGCAGTTTTGCCGGGGCCAGATTTGAACCCTCTGTATATGGGGCTGGCACCCTACCCACTGAGCTATAGGCACTGCCCACAAATTGAAGGATCTTTTATTTTATTTTTTTCAAAATTAAAAACTTTTTTTATTGCAAAGGAAACTATTAGTTTTTTAGGTCTGCTGCTGTAACATAGTTCCACAACTGGGTGACCAAAGGCAAAAGAAATTTATTGTCTCACAATTCTAGAGCCCAGAAACTCAAAATCAAAGGTGTCAGCAGGGCCATGTTCCATCTGAAACAGGTAGGAGAATCCTTCCTTGTTTTGAGGGATCTTTTATAAACAACTGGCCTGTACTCTTTGAAAATTTTCAGTGGCACTAAAGAGAAAGAAAGGCTGAGGAATTGTTCTGGAATAAAGGAGACTGAAGAAATGATGATGTGTGTAGAGAGAATGCATGTGTGACAGAATATCAATAATTATAATATTCTTACCACTTTTCCATGCATTTGAACATCTTTCAAAATAAAAAGCAAAAAATAAAATCCTAATCCTATACCACCTAAGGAAAGTTTATCAAGTTTATGGTGGTTGCAATCTAGGCTTATGTCCTTTGTTAGTACCATTTTTTATCCCTTCCATGTTTTTTGCTGTCTTCTGACTTCTTCATTGTTTAAAGACTCTCTACCAAGTTTCAGCATCATCCTGAACATCTTCACTGTACACATGAATAACCCCTAAACACTTTTTTTTGAGACAGAGTCTCTTGGTAGGGTGTTGTGGCATCACAGCTCACAGCAACCTCAAACTCTTGGGCTTAAGTGATTCTCTTGCCTTAGCCTCCTGAGTAGCTGGGACTAAAGGCGCCTGCCACAGCTCCGGGCTATTTTTAGAGACAAGGTCTCGCTCTGGCTCAGGCTGGTCTTGAACTCGTGAGCTTAGGCAATCCATCCACCTTGGCCTCCCAGAGTGTTGGGATTATAGGTGTGAGCCACTGTACCCAGCCTCCAAAAAGGTTTGGTGTCTCAGGACCTTGATCTTTTAAACTCCAGCAAAACCTTCCTCTACTCAACTTTAGCTGCTTACTCCCATTTTCTGGCCCCTATGGTCCTCTGGAACAGCTCCACCTCTGAAATCTTCATAATTATCATCTTGCTCTCTGGTTTCATTGAAACCTCCAAGCCTTAGATCCTTCTCATGTGTCTACCTACCAGCCCCTCTTGTCTTCACTTTCTTCCTCATCCATCTTTGCTCATCTTCTATTGGCTATCGCTTGAACTAATTAACAGATTATCCACAGTAATCATATTTTTGGCTATTTAAAGAAGTAATAGGTGAAATGTTAAATGTTCCTAAGCCATTTGCTAACAGCCTACAATTCCTTGTTAGGAAAGCTAACGATGTTACTAATGACTCAACTTGTATTTTTCTAGAGGGATGATTCCAGCTTATTTATTATTTTTGAGTAGGCTTTTGAATTTGTCTTCTTTGTCCAGAAGCTTCTGGTTTCAGTGTTCAGTTTTACATATCATATTCTGTCCTTGAATGGTTATTTTCAGCTTTGCTACGTGCATTAATTGGTGGGCTGCAGCTGTGACATTAAAAAAATAGATGGATGAATTAGAGTATTTGATAACTGGAAAGGATCTTAGAGATCACATAACCCAAAAATCTCATTGTATAGATGAGAAACTAAGAACCTGAGAGGTTAATGATTTGCTGAAGGTTACACAGCTGGCACCTGGTTGAGTCAGAACCAAAATGGAAGTCTCCTGATTACAAATTCAGAACTTATTTTTATTAGTCATTGTGGATGGGGTTGGTGGGTGGGAGAGTGAGTAAATGAAAGTCATAGAAATGATCTGGAATTCTTGTTCTCCTCTGAATGATATGATCTGTTCTATCACTCTTTTTAGATTTTAGATTCATGTGAAGGTATAAACAGCTAGGTTACAATGTTTGCATTTGTTAGGTAGAGTCCCTGTTGTAGTTGTGTCTTGCACCCGGGAGGCATGCCTGCTACCCTTACATTATGCCCATTAAGTGGAAACACATCAATCTTTTCCGTCTCTTGAGGAAAGTGATAGTTTTGTTTAAGATATCTGTCATTGTTGGAGACTGGGATTCATGATTTACCCTTGTTTCCCTTTTAAGAAAAATGCTTTTCAGGGACACAAGGACTCTGTGTTGTGGTCTTCTTCTGCAGGGATGCCAGAGTTTGTGAATAAGCGAGGCTCATAGTCTTTGACTTATCTGCAACCCTAAAAGCAAACTTTGTGACCATCTCATGTCCACTGAACTTGTGCTTTCAGCTATTTTTCCAGGAAGGTTGGAAGTCTCCCTGGGACAGCCAAATACTCTAGCAGATGGCAGATATAGAGTATCTGCAAACAAAAATAACAAGAATGAAAACTGTGGTCCCAGGCCAGAGTTCAGCCATACCCTATTCTCATCATGCTTTGAACAGCTGAGGTAATAGATACTTCTCACTTAAAACCTTTGCTACTAAGGGATTTGTTCTGTTTCCAGTTCATTGGAATTCATTTTAATCAGCTCTATCACACTTGTGCCTCTGTCTCTTTCTAACTGCATTTCAGGCCCCTTAAAGGTACATTAAATATTCACTCATCCTGGTGCTTCTTTGGGAGGTCTCTGCCAGCAAAGTTTCAAAAGCAGAACATCTTTAAATGTCTTAGCCTTCTGAATATGAAACTTCTTGTTTAGAGAGCTGTCACTGGGTACAGTAGCATGTACCTGTAATCCTAGCTACCTGGGAGGCTGAAGTGGGAAGATCACTTGTACCCAGGCATTCAAGACCAGCCTAGGCAACATAGGAAAGATCTTGTGTCAATGAAAAAAAAATAATAAGAACTATTTGTCAAGGAAACCCTTATTTAAAAAATAAAAACAACCAAACATAAAAACTAACAGCTAAAAATAAAAAACAAAACAAAAAAAAACTAACAGCTAGCATGAAAAGAAACACAAGACACAAAGTCTTTTTTTTTTAATTAAATGATAGCTGTATACATTAATGCAAATTTGGGGTACAGTGTAGTGTTTTCATATATAATTTGAAATATTTTCATCAAACTGGTTAACATAGACTTTGTATCATTTACTTAGTTATTGTGTTAAAACATTTATACTCTAGTTCTAGAAAAGTTCATTTGTACCCTTGTTAGACAGACCATATAGGTGATCTTTCCAATCACCCTCCCACCACCCATCTGCCCTTCTCCCCCTCCCCCCCATATCCTTAGGCTAGAATTAGGTTGTAGAATTAGTTTCATTTGAGAACTATAAATTAGTTTCATAATAGGGCTGTGTACATTCGATACTTTTTCTTCCATTCTTGTGATACTTTGCTAAGAAGAACATTTTCCAGTTCTGTCCATGTAAACATGAAGGAGGTAAAGTCTCCATCTTTCTTTATGGCTGCATAGTATTCCATGGTGTACATATACCACAGGAGACACAAAGTCTTAACTACACAGTAATTTCATTCATTCATTCAACAAGTATTTATTGACCACCTGCTGTGTTCCAGGGACTTATCCAAACTCAGGGGATATAGCAGCTAACCCAACAGACCAAAATCCCAGCTCTTATGGAGATTACTGTCTAGTGGGAGGATACAGACAATGACAAGTAAAATATTAATATATACTATAGCAGATGATGATATATACTATGGAGAAAAAATTAGGAAGGAGATAGCCAATGTGTGTGTGGGTGCCATGAAAAAATGATGATCAGGAAAAGCCTCACCCAGAAGGTGATGTCTGAGCAAAGTCTGTAGATGCTTAGGAAGTGAACCTGGTACATCCTGGCTCTTCTGCTCTAAACCAGTGTATTTCAACCTTTTTTATCTCATTGGCACACGTGAACCTATAGTTAAATTTCCGTGGCACACTTAAATTATGTTGATCAAAACAACAAATAAGAAAAAGAATATACTTACTGTGCTTTGAACTTCTTTTGAAAATAATTTAATTAATGATGTTTAAAAATTTTCATAGCATACTTAAGAACTTCTCATGGCACATCAGTTGAAAACCACTACTCTCAGCTTTTGGGTTCTGAGATGGTAGCCTCTTTGTCCACAGTAGTTTATGAAATGTCTAATGAAATATTATGTATAATTAGGAAGTCTTTGGGACACTATAATAGAATTTGTTAGCCTAGAGAGGAGATATTTTTTTTTTTTTTGAGACAGAGCCTCAAGCTGTCCCCCTGGGTAGAGTGCCCTGGCTTTACAGCTCACAGCAACCTCCAACTCCTGGGCTCAAGCGAGTCTCCTGCCTCCGCCTCCCAAGTAGCTGGGACCACAGGCGCCCGCCACAACGCCCGGCTATTTTTTGGTTGCAGCCGTCATTGTTGTTTTGGCGGGTCCGGGCTGGGGATTCGAACCCGCCACCTTAGGTGTACATGGCTGGCGCCTTAGCCGGTTGAGCTATAGGCGCCGAGCCGAGAGGAGATATTTTTTTAAAAAGTATCTTATCATTGATCGATTGCTTCCTATATTCCAGGCACTGTGCTAAGTGTTTTATATTAATCAATTAATATATTACTAATGCCTATGTCAACACACTACTGACACATTATTATGTATTATTACAACATCCCTAGATGGTATTCATTCACTTACTCAACAAATATCCATTGCCAGGCCTTGCCCCGATGCAGCAGCAAACAAAATGAAGTTCCTGTTCTCATGCAGCTCAGCTAATGGGGCAGATAGACAATAAATGCATAAATGTATGACTGTACAGAATGGCATATGGTAAAAAGTCCTATGGAGAACAATAGAGCAGGTAAAGGAACAGGGAATGTGGAGTGCAGGAAGGTGTGGGAGGGAGCTACTGTTCTATAAACTGTCTCTTTTTTTTATGGCTGATTCCAAATGCCATACTAGGTTTAGGTATAGAATAATGTTTATGAGCCAGGTTCTAGAATTATAGAAATCTGGATTTGACTCTACATTTCCCACTGACAAATCATTTGATACCAAATGAATTATTTCTCAGCCCTAGTTTCCTTTTCTATAAAATAAGGATAATGACACTTCATAGGATTGTTAGGAGGATTAAATCAAATCAGATCAAATTAGATGATCCACATAAGGCACCAAGCACAATGCCTGGCACAAAGCAGATACTCTGAATTTATTATTTGTCTCACTAACTCCCTACATGGATATTTAATTTTTTGAAAAAGAAAACATGATAATGATCTCCAGCAGAGAAAAGAACCTATTAAAAATCAAAATAAAACAAAACAGAAAAACAGCTTGGCCATAGAGAAAACACCTGTGCACAGAAAATTGGCCAGGTTAACTTACTGAGCCTGTGCTGTTGCTTCCTTCTAGAAACAAAAATAAAAGGGGGGCACATATGGCAATAACTTTTATTTATTTTTTCTGCATGGAATTAATGATATTCAGCTCTCCAGGCAGGTTTGGGGGGTTTGGAGTCAGTAACTCTTTGGGGTAGGGTCTTTCATATTTAGGCTCTTTTCTTTGCCATTTTAGAGGCGAGTCCTCAGCTGGTTACTGTCTCACAGTGGGTAGGTGGGCTCACTGAAATTAGGTGAGGTTTTAGAGGTCTGATGTTAGTATTCCCAACCTTGGGCCAGCCTCCTTCCCTCTCCTGGAGAGGTTTCTGCAGAACTGTATGCCCAAGGAACAACAGCAGGGTGTGGATCATAGTCCACCTTATCAGCCACCACACAAGTAATCAAAATCCCAATGTAGAACTCTAGTGAGGGCCTGAGTTGGAGCACCCAGGAAGTCAGAGGCTTGAGGTCTGAGTAGGACCTATTTTTCCCACCTGCCTGAGACTAGCTCATCAGGCAGGGTCTAGTCAGGAGGCAGAAACCACAGAGTGATTTGAACAGAAGAGAATTGAGTGTAAGGAATTGTCTAGTAGATACCTAGGCGTTACTAGGTAACTGAATGGAAATTCCAAATTTTATAGAGGTAGCAACTACAGGAAAGTTACCACTTCTAGATCTGAAAGATCAAAAGGGAAAAGATTGGATTTATTCCAATTTAGAAATATTGAGGAGGGTCTTGCAGAATTCAAACTCAGATCTTTGAGAAGCTGTGCTGCTCAGCTGGTATTAGTGTTTCAGAGGCGGCCAAGAGGCTGGTTTTGCAAAAGCTAGATGAGCTGCAAGCTGCATCCAGCTGCTGCTGCAGAGGGTGAAGAGCAGTTGCTAGGTTGTACTGTCAGGAACAGGAAGCAGACAGGAAGGAGTATGTCCCTTGTTCTCTCCCAACCCTATTGGCAGAGCCTAACAGGGAGCAATTGGCAAAGCTGAAATGGGATCTGGAAAGCCCCAGCCTCAGCACCACTGAGTGACTGGAGGAGGATGCTGTTAGAGTTGAGAATAATGGCTTAATTAGTGGCATGTGTGCTCTGGTACAGGCATGCAAGCATAGACAGAGATGGCTGATTCCCAAGTAGGGCTGGGGTGGGGGCAGTTCAGCTTCCTGACTTTGAGTAGAAGAGGAAGTGTAAGGCAGAGAACTGAGCGTGGCCATATACCTTCTGAGGCACAATATCCATGCCCCCTAGTAGAAAATAGAGTGTAATGAATGTACTGTGCACTCACCAAACAACATGGCATCTTCTCCCTTGGAGAGTTGGGTGGGGATCCCAGCAAGGGACTTCACAAAAGCAGGGTGGAAATGGGAGAGGAGGCTTAGCTCACCTCTCTCCCCATGTGAGGGAGAAAAACAAGTGGTAGCATATGTAAAGTGTTGGCTACTGCCAAGCACATAGGAGGCATTCAGTAAATGGTGGCTGTTATCATTAGAAGGAAGGAAAGATACAGATATATTAGAGAATGAAGTAACTGGCTATAGTGGAGGGAGCCAGAGGACCTTAGTCTATTCTAGGTAAGTGACTCTGAGCAACATGTTTGCTTTTCTGAACTCAAAGTTTCCTAACATGGAGACAATAATACTTGTGGGACTGAATCCCTTGTAGTAGAACCTTAACATATGGTAGTTATTTTGTTCTATTATTAGTTATAGAAATGATAAACTTATTTATTGTTGATGTTGCTAATACTAAATAGAAGAGGCTTTAAAGATGACTTATTCCATTACATCATTGTGCAGATAAAGAAACTGAGGCACAGAAAAAGGTTGATAGTTCTATGGACATTAAGGGCTTGGGCTGCAGAGTCAGTAGATCTGGGTTCAAATCCTCACTGTCCATTTCTACTTACTGGCTAAGTGAGCTTAAGTAAGTCCCTTTATCTCTCTCAGCTTCACAGTGTTGGGAAGACTGCAGGAATTAACATGTTGCCTGGCCCTTAGTAAATAGCCCTGGAACAGCACTATTGTGCTTGGTGAATATGAGAACCCCTGAGTGAGTTGAATCATCATGACAGTGACTTTCACATAGAACAGGCCTTTCAGGTGAGCCTAGGCTCTCTGTAATGATATTGTGAGAGCACTTGAGATTTCAGCCATGGCACTACCAATTATTTGCTTTGCAATATTGAACAAGTAACTCTCTTTCTTCTCTCTGTGGTTTTTTCCTATAAAGATTGTGATACTTGACCTTAGGTCTATTTCCCAGGATTTTCTGGAAGCTGAATAATGAATGAAGCAAGAGTTCTGGAACCCAAAAGCTTTAGGGAAGCTCATAAATAAACTTTGGATGACTAGGTCCTGGCATATACTTGGTTTACCACAGCAGTACTAAACCAAGGGATGCTGGGACTGGAGGCTGGATCCCTGCTTTCAGACTCAAATTGTTCTTGTTATTGTCAACTCTTAATTTTTATGTGCCAACTGGGAAAAATGATTGTGTGAATAAAAGGAACCAGCTGGTGTTGATTGCTTTTCACTCTCAAACTTGAAGAGGCACAAGAGACTATATTTTAAATCTCATTATCTCTCACCTGATCTCTTTCTTCAATACTGTGAAGCTACAGGATGGTTCAGAGGTCCAAAGGTTATTGTCTCCCAGAAGAGAGACAGTGTGCCTAGCTGGTCCACAAAGAAGACAGTACTTAAACAGTTGCCATTGACTCAGCATGTGCTCTACTCTAGTCATTGGCCTGAACGCTTCCCCCGTGGTATCTCCTTTTGTCCCCATAATAACTCTGTGAGGGAGGGGTGTTTATTTATTCATCTGTCTAATAACAATCGAATCTCAGATGTAGAAGATGGAGTGAATCATGATTCTCAATTCATTGTACATTGTCACAATTGTTGTGGACAAGACCTATTCTTATGTTAATTAATTCACTTCTTCCCTTTTATCCACATATCCAACGCTCATTCACCTCCCCTATAAATAATTAACGAAATATATAGTGTATATCTTTGCCTTTGTATATTCTTATGAAATGTATGTTGTGATTTTGTATATGTGTACTTTTAATTGATTTAAATGGTGTTGTGTTGTATTTCATTCTGCCTCTGACTTTTTAATAATTGTTCTTATGGAACCACCGTGGTTTTAAGACCTATCCATGTTTATCCATGGATTATTTAATCTTTTGCCTCCTGGTGTAGTGTGATACTCCATAGCATGCACCCACCACAGGTATAAATTCCCTTTCCTAGCCAGTCTGCATTGACATTAAATTCCCTACTGCCACAAAGAAGCATTTGCATCCCTATATGTCTCCTTTATGGACTGTGTGAAAATTGCTTTGGGGTATGTAGTGAAGAATGCCATTGTTACTTCATCGGTACGCATGGATTTAATATGCTTAAGTAGTACCAAAGGCAGGTGCTGTTACCCACATTTTACAAATGAGGAAACTGAGGGTTTAAGAGTTTTAATACTTTCCCCCCAAAGTCTCATACCATCTATGAATCTTAGCAGACCTGAGATTCAGATTCAGGCAGTCTTACACCAAAACTTCTGCTCCTAACAGCTATGCCATCATTATTCTCTTGAGTGTTTGAGACTCGAGAGCATTTTATAAAACACATAAAGGTCAATCTCATTGTTTGGAGTTTTTATACTTAGGACCTAGGAATCCAAAAGGACTGATTTTTTTTCCCTGAAGTATCTGCTTCCCTCTAATAGCCACATAGTAACTACTTCACTCTGACTTTCATATCCTGTACATCTGCAGTGCTAAGAGCCGTGTTAATCATCCAGAACTGGTACCGAGGTTACAGAGCTCGGCTGAGGGCCAGACAACACTATGCCCTCACTATCTTCCAATCCATCGAATATGCTGATGAACAAGGCCAAATGCAGGTCTGTTTTCAAGCTTGTGTCTTCTTTAGGTAAAATATTTCTCTCTTTGTTCTTTTTTATTGAAAGAATGAAAGTTTGGGTCCATTTTAAGCTAAGGAACCTTGGGGAAAGGCTTTCATAGAGGATGTAGTAACATTGTCTTGGAACTACTATTTAGAGAGAATGCGATTTAGGAAAAAGATGGTATTTTTCATTTTTGAAGTTCACATTTTTAAGAGAACAAACCAATGTCTAGTTAACCAACAAAAATAGCCTTATTTTATTTTGAAGGAAAAGTAATTTAAAGATTTAAAAAAATGAACGAATCTCTTAAGAACAAACCTATGAAAGTTCTACAAGAAAATATGGGCAAGAAAGGCCTTTTTAAAGCTTACAAAAAGAATTTGTAAATCCAACTTCATGAAGTTCATTAACCTGAGAAAGTACTTCTAACAATGAAAATGCCTCAGAAAAATCTCCAATATAGCTGTTAATGAAAAAAACCAACTTATAGAACAGTATGTTGATTTTATCCCATATATGTGAAAGAAAATTAAGCATGCTGCAAAAGTCTGGAAAAAGATACACAGGAAATTGTTTGCAGTGGTTAGTTCCAGGGACAGGAATAGTATTGGTGGGTGGGTAGGGATGTGTTAAGAGGGATTTCTTATTTTTATTTGGTATTGTTTGTAGTTTTTAACAATCCTATATTTATGTATCATGTTATAAACTTTGAAGATAACTAAGAAAATCCCAAAAAGAATTAGATTGCCAGATTTATTATTGGCAGCTGTAAAAATGATCTACTGTGATTCAATCAAATACTTCCTCTGCCCACGTTAGGAGCTCATGGCATTGGCTGTCTTTTTAAGCACTGTAGAACATAGTGATGAATATAAAGGTAGACCGACCTCTCAAATTGGCATGTTTTATACATAAACATTCTAGTATCAGTACATTCTTTTCTATTGATGTTTTTAATAACAGACTTTTTTTTTTTTTTTCAGTTTTTGGCCGGGGCCAGGTTTGAACCCACCACTTCCAGTATATGGGGCCGGCGCTCCACTCCTTTGAGCCACGGGCGCTGCCCTAATAACAGACTTATTAAGACACGATTCACATAACTATACAATTTACACATTAAAAGCATACACTTCAGTAGTTTTTAGTATATTCCCTGAGTTGTACAACCACCACTACAATCAGTTTTAGGACATTTTCATCACTTCCTCAAAACTCCATACCCTTTAATAGTCACTCCCCCATTCACTTATCCTAGACCCTAGCAACCACTAATCTGTTTTCGGTTTCTATGGATTTGCTTCTTCTGACCATTTCATAGCAATATGTGGTCTTTTGTATTTGGCTTCCTTTACTTAGTGTAGTGTCTTCAGGGTTCACCCATGTTGTAGTATGAATCAGGACTTCATTCCTTTGTATGGCTGAGTTATATTCCATTGTATGGACAGACCATATTTTGTTTATCCATTCCTCAGGCAGTGGATTATTTGGGTGGTTTCCATCTTTTGACTATTGTGAATAATGCTACTGTGAACATTTGCATGCAAGAGTTTGTGCGAACACGTTTTCAGTTCTCTTGGGTATATACCTGGGAATGGAATTGCTGGCTAATATGGTAACTTTGTGTTTAACTTTTTGAGTAGCTGCTAAACTGTTTTCCAAAGCAGCTGTACCATTTAACATTTCTGCCAGCAGTGTGGACTCTAGTATATTCAAATTTTTGATTTATTGATTGATTGAAACAGGGTCTCACCCTGTTGTCTGGACTAGAGTGCAGTGGCATCATCATAGCTCACTGCAACCTCCAGTGCCTAGACTCAAGTGATCCTCCTCCTCAGTCTCCCAAGTAGCTTGGACTATAAGTGTGTGCCATCATACCCAGCTGATTTTTCTATTTTTTCTAAAGTTGGGTTCTTGCTATGTTACCATGTCTGGCCCTTCTTAACACCTTTTCTGGTCTTCAATTCCTGGCCTCAAGTGATCCCCTTGCCTCAACCCCCCCCAAAGTGCTAGGATTACAGGCATGAGCCATCATACCTAGCTTTTTCACATTTTTGCCAACACTTGTTATTATCTGTCTTTTTGATTATAGATGTGAATTGATATCTGTTGTGGTTTCTATTGGCTCTTTTTTTTTTCTTGAGACAGAGTCTTACTTTGTCACCCTCAGTAGAGCACTGTAGCATCATAGCTCACAGCAACCTCAGACTCTTGGGCTCAAGCAATTTTCTTGCCTCAGCCTCATGAGTAGCTGGGACTACAAGCATCTGCCACAATGCTCAGCTATATTTAGAAACTGGGGTCTCACTCTGGTTCAGGCTGGTCTCAAACCTGTGAGCTCAGGCAATCCACTGGCCTCAGATTCCCAGAGTGCTAGGATTACAGGCATGAGCCACCTCACCTGGCCTCTATTGGCTCTTAATTGACAAATCCATTAACACTATTTAAATCATACATTTTAATGTTTATATGGAAATTCTTCCTTTCCTTAACTCCCAGATTGATAAAGTTCCTTAGTATTCACTTACCATGGGAGGAAGGGATTGAAGAAGAAACTATGTGTACAATACAAATGCAAGTCTTTGCAGATAATTGATAGGCATACAGGCAGCACCCAGGTAATCCTTGGAATGCTGGTGAATTTCCACTTTTGTCTTCTTTTATTTCTGAAATATATTTGATATGTAAGTGTATCCCTTCACTCTGAATTTCACCACCAAAAAGACAAGATGATAGTATAATAAACAAAATATAGTAGCTGTGTTAGATTGGATTTCTTAGAAGCACAGTCTTGAGACAAGGATTCTAGCACAAGTGCCTTACTCAAGGAGTATTCTCAGGAAAAAACCTGTAAGGAAGCGAGGAGCATGAGATAGGACAGGTGAAGAAGCTTGGCAAAAATGTGCTTTCTGAAGAAGTCTGAAAGTGTGAAATATATCATAGTTTGTCCCTGGCAGGGGCAAGGGTGGTAGGGGACTGGGCTGTTACACCCTTGCTACAGCCAGTTGTTGGCTCTGGGCAGCCCCCTGGGATGGGTGTGTATGTGATATCCTCTGCAAGTTTGGGTGAGGTGTTGCCCATCTGGGAGGAAAACATCTGGAGGCAGGTATAGGTATGACACTTAACACCTTTTACTTTTATTTCTTTTGAGACAGAGTTTCACTTTGTCTCCCTGGGTAGAGTGCTGTGGCATCATAGCCTACAGCAACCTCAAACTCCTGGGCTCAAGCAATTCGCTTGCCTTAGCCTCCCATGTAGCTGGGACTACCGGCCTCTGCCACAGTGCCCAGCTATTTTTAGAGACAGGGGTCTCTTTCTTGCTCAAGCTAGTTTTGAACTGGTGAGCTCAGGTGATCCACCCGCCTCCCACAGTGCTAGGATTACAGACGTGAGCCACCACGCCTGGTTCTTGTTAACACTTTTTCTGATGCCCAGAAAAGTAAGGGGATAGCATTTGCTTTAGTAGCTCATTAACCAATGAATGTATCTTTATTTTGCAGCTGTCCAACTTCTTCTCCTTTATGTTGGATAATTATACAAATATGGGTGAGGACGATCCAGGTAAGTGAAAAATTTAGTCTTTTGAAAAGTAACCAATATTGAAGTGCCCTCATCAAGAGATGTAAATTCTGAAGATGGGAGAACCCTAAGAAATTAAAAGATGCCCACCTCTTTGGTTTATATGACTTTCAACAACTGGTGAAATCAGTTCAACTGGCTTTTTTTTGTTTTGCAGTTTTTGGCCGGGACTGGGTTGAACCCACCACCTCTGGCATATAGGGCCCGCGCCCTACTCCTTTGCGCCACAGGCACCGCCCTCAACTGGCTTTTTCCCTTCTCTGGATGGTGTTGACTAAATCAGCCATTTAATCTTTTCACTTTTCAAAAAATGAATTAGAGTTCATTCATCATTCACTTGTTGAATACTTTTTCTAAACTACAGTCTATTGATGCACAACAGTAGCTTAGTAAAGAGAATCTTATTTCTCATCCAAAAACTTTTGTGCTGAGAGATCAAAATATCTTAAATGTTTCATGCAGCAGGTCTAGGGAAAAATGATGGATTAAACACAGTTGGCTCCATTATGTCACTGTTTGCTGTCCCATGTAGATATCTCTATCTATGTATCTGTGTCTATCATTTCTATTATCTATCATAGTCATTCTGAAGCAGGCAGACGATAGAGATGTGGTTCAAAAATGATTTAAAAATTATAATTATTCACAGGGCATGTACGTCTATTTCTCCTGCAAATTAAGATCTGCCTGTTATTGTCTACAAGGTGGATGCCAGACTTAAAAACTCATTTTTCTTTAATTTGGGCTATTATTTTTTGCTCTAATTAAAATGTATATGGCATCTAGGAGCATTTTTTAAGTAATCTGGTAAACACCCTTCAAAGTGGTGAAAGAATGGTGTTTTAATGGCATGATTTGAGCTAAGTACATATGTATGAAACTAATTAAAGCATTTAATGATCTGTAGAAGCTTTCCGAATGGTGAAATAGCCAAACCTGGAGTGGGGAGTAGGTGGAAGTGGGTACGTTGCCATTTTCTTTCTTTTAGATAATTGCAATTTGAAGACAGTTGTTTGTGCTTCATGTTCTTTGGCAAAAATGTTTTTGAGAGGAAATATAATGATGAAATGAAATAGCACTCTTTCTGCTAATGGCCTAATATTTCAGTCCAGGCTCACTTCATTAAAATCACTTAGGGTATTTCAGAGCTACAGATGGCTGGGTTCCAGTCTAGAGATATTTACTCAGATTCTCTGTTTTTGTAAATATGCATTGTAAAGAATGCTATAGTTGATTTTTAAATATAGCAAGTTTTTTTTTCTTTTTTTTTTTTTTTGCAGTTTTTAGCCGAGGCTGGGTTTGAACCCGCCATCTCCAGCATATGGGGCCGGCGCCCTACTCCTTTGAGCCACAGGTGCTGCCTGCAAGTTATTTTTTCAGAGAAGGGAGATAGTAGTTTAATCTTTCTCTGTAAACTTTTTTCAAGTGTAACATGTATCACAGGAAAGTATACAAATTATATGATTCAATAAATTTTCTTAAACACACTCATGTAATAGGCACCCAGAACAAAAAATTAAACATGATCAGAGTCACAGAAGCCCATTTCTGCCCTCTTCTAGTTGCTATGCAACCCTACTCCCCAACTACTTTCTTGACTTTCATACCCCAGATTAGTTTTGCTAGCTTTTGAACTACGTTATATAAATGGAAGCATACAATATATATTCTTTTGAGTCTGGTATCTTTTGTGCAATATTATATTTGAAGAGTCATCCTTGCTGTTGTAATTTGGTCATTCTTGTTGCTGAATAATTTTCCATTTTACTAATATGCCATAATTTATCCATTCTATTGTTCATGGGCATTTGAGTTGTTTTCAGATTTGGCAATTTAAAATGGTGCTGCTATGCACATTCTTGTACATTTTGGTAAACATATGTATTCATTTCTTTTGCTGTATACTTATTTTCAGTTATCTATTGCTGCATAACAAACCACCCCAAAATTGAGTAGCTTAAAAACAATAGGCATTTTATTGCTTGTGATTTTGTAGGTCAGTCATTTCAATAGAGCTTACTGGGGACTGCTTGTTTCTGTTGCAGATGGCATCAGTTGGGCTCATTCATCTGTCTGTATCTTTGGTACTAGCTAGTAACCTGGTTACCTCTCTTCTTCTCATGCAGCCTCTCTGTCCACTAGCATAGTCTGGATTTCTTTACATGGTGGTTGGGTCTAAGAGGGCAAAGGCAGAAGCTGCAAACCTCTTAAGGCCTGTGTCCTGGAATTCTGGGAAATTAGTTTTGCCATATTCTATTGGTCAAAGCAAGTCTCAAGGCCAACCATAGAATCAAAAGGATTGAGAATTATCATTCTTTTGCTGAGAGGAATGGCAGCATTACAGCATAAAGGGATATGGACCCAAGGAGGCATGGTTCACTCAGAGCCATCATTATAAAGAGGTACCACAACCTGAAGATGGAGGTTTTGGGTTATAGGGTAGATATATGTTCAGCTTTTTTCAAGACTGACAATTTTTCAAGATGGTCATATCAACCATATTCCCACCAGTTCCAGTTGTTTCATATCCTCATAAATACTTGGACTTGGACATTCTTTTCATTTTAGCCCTTCTCATGAGTATATAGTAGTATCATATTTTTGCTTTTCTTTGAGATGGAGTCTCATTCTGTTGCCCCAGGCTAGAGTGCTGTGGCATTATAGCTCATAGCAACTTCAAACTTCTAGGTTCAAGAGATCCTCCTGCTTCAGTTTCCTGAGGAGCTGGGACTACAGTTGTGCACCACCATGCCCAGCTGATTTTTCTTTTCTTAATAGAAAGAGGGTCTCACTCTTGCTCAGGCTAGTCTCGAAGTTCTGGGCTCAAGCAATCCACCTGCCTCAGCCTCCCAGAGTGTTAACAATTATAGGCATGAGCCACCACGTCTGGCCTCATATTTCTGCTTTAATTTAATTTTCCTGGTGAGCAGTGAAGTTGCTTACTTTTTTGTATGTTTATTAGTCATGTGGACATCTCATTTGGTGAAGTGCCTGTTCTAGTCTTTTGCCCATTTTTCTAATGGGTTATCTGTCTTTTTCTTATTAATTTGTAAGAGTTTTTTTTTTTTTTTTTTTAAGACAGAGTCTTACTTTGTCACCCTTGCTAGAGTGCTGTGGTGTCATAGCTTAGAGCAACCTCAGACTCTTGGCTCAAGTGGTTCTTTTGCCTCAGCCTCCTGAGTAGCTGGGACTACAGGCAGCCACCACAATGCCTGGCTATTTTTAGAGACAGGGTCTCACTCTTGCCGAGATGGGTCTTGAACTCAGCTCAAACAATCCACACCCCTCAGCCTCCCAGGTATGAGCCACTGCGCCTGGCCTATAAGAGTTCTTTTTTTTTTTTTTTTTGCAGTTTTTGGTCAGGGCTGGGTTTGAACTCACCACCTCCGGCATATGAGCCGGTGCCCTACTCCTTTGAGCCACAGGCACCACCCCAGCCTGTAAGAGTTCTTAAACTGTTCTAAATATGAATCTTTGTTAGATAAATGTACTGAAAATATCTTTCCCAGTCTTTGACTTTTATTCCCCCAATCTTTAAATGATGTCTTGATGAAGAGGAATTCTCTTAATTTTAATGTAGTACAACCTTTTTCCTTTATGGTTAATTCTTTCTGTATTCTGTTTAAGAAATCTTGCTCTGGCCAAGCATGGTGGCTCATGCCTGTAATCCTAGCACTCTGAGAGGCTGAGGCAAGAGGATCACTTGAGCTCAGGAGTTCAAGACCAGCCTAAGCAACATAGTGAGCCCCTGTTTCTATTAAAAATAGAAAAATTAGTTGGCTGTTGTTGTGAGCAGCTGTAGTCCCAGGTACTTGGGAGGCTGAGGCAGGAGGATCACTTGAAACTTGGAGTTGGAAGTTGCTAAGAGTGAAGCTAATGCCACAGCACTCTAGCCCAGGCAACAGAGTGAGATTCTGTCTCAAAAAAATATATAAATAAATAAAAGAAGAAAGAAATCTTGCTTTGTTAAGAGATTTTATATTTTTACACCCTCTGAGTATATGTGTGTATATACACATTCTTTTGCTGAGAGTAATGGCAGCATACATTGCTGAGTGTATGTATATACACACATACACTCAGAGGGTGTAAAAAATTGTATATACATTTTAAGAAAGGAAAAAACTATTAAAATTGTAATGATATATGCCATTAACGAAAGATGAATACAAGTTATCATTGAACAACAATGATAACTACAACAAAAAAATAGCCAGGTATTGTGGCCAGCGTCTATAGTCCCAGCTACTTGGGAGCTGAGGCAAGAGAATCGCTTAAGTCCAAGAGTTGGAGGTTGCTGTGAGCTGTGATGCCATGGCACTCTACTGAGGGTGACATAATGGGACTCTGTCTCAAAAAAAAAAGCACCAAACGTGACTTGAGTATTATAAATCTAATACAGTTTTTTCCTTTCTTAAAACATGTATGTATATATATATATGTATATATTTTGTACCCTCTGTATTCATTTGTGTAAAAATAAATATAGGACAAACCTATGGAGTAAACCAGAAACTAATGACATTGTTACCTACAGGGGATGACTGGGTACAGGGCAGAAAAAAAATGAGAGAATAGGCATTGAATAGAAAGGATAGGGGGAGTGATACTTTTCTGAGTATTTTTTGTAGTTCTTATTCTTAGAACTATGATTGTGTTTTATATCCCCTCCCTTAAAATAAAAATTTATTAAGAGCAGGAAAAGAGTGTGTGTGTCCATGTAATCCAGAAAGAATATATACTGTGACAAAAGAACCTAACTCTGTTATGAATGAATAATACACAACTACCTGAAGGAGGTCAGTAAGAAATATATTAACCTAAGTAATTTTGGAAAATAGTATTTTAACCTTCAGGTGCCTTGATGAAATTTCATTTGTATTTATCCTACTTGGGGTTTGCTGAGCTTCTGTGATATCTAAATTGAGATTTTTTCTTAAATCAGGCTCAGGAAATTTTTATAGAAGGCTCTAAAATATTTAAAGTATGCATCACTATGCCTGTATTTCCAGATTTTTTTTGTGGTTTGACTTAAAAAATTTTCCAGACTTCAAACTATCCTTCAAGGCTATAGTAACCAAAACTGCATGGTATTGGCACAAAAATAGAGACATAGACCAATGAAACAGAATAGAGAACCCAGATATAAAACCATCAACCTATAGCCAACTAATCTTTGACAAAGTAGACAACAACACACGTGGGGGAAAAGAAGCCCTATTCAATACATGGTGCTGGGAAAATTGGATAGCCACATGCAAAAGAATGAAATAAGACCCCTATCTCTCACCACTCCAAAAAATTAATTCAAGATGGATAAAAGGCATGAAACCATAATAATTCTGCAAGAAAATGTAGGAAAAACACTTATAGGTATTGGCATAGGCAAAGGATTTATGAGTAAGACCCCAGTAGAAATTACAGCAACAATAAAAATAAATAAATGGGATTTGATTAAACTAAAAAGCTTCTGCACATCCAAGGCAATAATCAACAGAGCAAATAGCCTACAGAATGATAGAATACACATGTGCACAGAGGGATATAAAACTCAGTGGAAATCAAGCATTGGGGAGAGAGGAGGAAGGGAGGAGCAAAAAGCTACCTAACAATGAACACTAATGATGGGCACACTTATAGCCTTGACTCACAAGCATTAGCAAAAGTGATCCATGTAACCAAGAACATTTGTACCCTTTTAGTATTTTGAAATAAAGAAAAAAATTGCAAAGTATCTCAAGAATGGAAGAAAAAGTATCCAATGTACACAGCCCTATTTTGAAACTAATTCATAGCTTTTATAGGAATGTCATAACCTAATTATAGCCTTAGAATATGGGAAGAGGGTGGGAGAAGAGAGGTGAGAGGGGTGGATGGGAGTAGGGAGGATGATTGGTGAGGTCACCGCTATGGTTTATCGTACAAGGGTACAAGTTACTCTTTCTAAAAGCAGAGTATGAATGTCTTGACTCAATAACTAAGAAAATGACATAAAGGTTATGTTAACCAGTTTGATGAGAGTATTTCAAAATGTATATGAAAAGAGCACACTGTACCCCATGATTGCATTAATGTACATAGTTATGCTATAAGAAATTAAAGAAAAGAAAAAACTTAACACTTCATAAAGTTTGGATTTTTTTATCTTTCACTGTGATGTTGTGAAATATATATTTGGATTTTGACTCTGTTTCCTAGCATATAACTCCTTAAATCCTTAGAAACCCCAAAGCAATGTCCTTGTATGTTAATGAGTTGACTGATGGCTGCCAGCCCCTTTGTAGATTCAGGATTGGGGTTTGATTACTAGAAAGAACAAGGCAGGATCAGAGCGCTGGGATTTCAGTCTACTCCCAACTTTCAGGGAGGGGAAATGGGGTGAGATTAAGCTGAGCATCAGTGGCCAATGATTTCAGCAATCTTGCCCATGTAATGAAGCCTCCATAAAATCCCAAAAGGACAGAGTTCAGGGAGTTTCCAGGTAGCTAAACATGTGGAGGTTCCTGTGCCCTACGCATCTCTTCATCTGTGTCCTTTGTAATATCCTTATAATAAGCCAGTACACTTAAAAGTTTCCCTGAGCTACTCTAGCAAATTAACTGAACCCAAAGAGGGGGTTCTGGGAATGCCAACTTGAAGCCAGTTAGTCTGAAGTTCCAGAGGCCTGGACTTGTGACTGGTACCTGAAGAGCCCTCAGCCTGTGGGATATGGTGCTGTCCCTCGGTGGAAAGTGTAAGAATTAAGTTGGAGGATACCCAGGTGATACCTGATGTGGAATTGTTTGCTTCCCTATGATGGGGAGAAATCCCCACATGTGGTCACAGAAGTCTTCTATGTTGATTGTTATTGTTGAATGCAAGAATAGGAAACAACACATTGAGTGTTGTTTTTTCCACGCATAAACTAAATGAGAAAATGTTAATGTTATGTTAATATTGAGACTAGTTAACATAATACAAAGAAAATTTCCAAGTAGTTAACCAACTTTTCTTGCAAAATTTCTTTGATAATGGGTCTTTTCATTACTTATTTGTAATGCATCTCTCATAATACACTTATTTACTGATGTATAATTGGGCATATTTCTGTGCTTTTATTCTTTTTTATGTGTATTCTCCTATATGTCTCTTTATTATGAAGTCCTAGAGTCACACTGATTTAATTATTACAGTGTCACAGAAAAGGAAATTTTAGATTGTTGTAGGTTGATTTCTAATGGCTCTGTTTGGTAGGAGAGTTACCAGAAGCAGGTTCTTTTGCCCGCCACCCAAGAACCAGGTATGAGAGGCAAGTGTTGGTGAAGAAAAGGTGGTTTATTCAAGTGCTGGCAGACTGAGGAGATGTTGTCTCAAAGACCATCTCATCCTTTCTGCTTACCAAGTAGTTTATAAAGGGAAGGGGTAAAGGCGATGGGTGGCAGAAAGTGAGCTTTGTGCAAATCATCATGACTTGCTTAAAGGTTGTCAGCAAATAATAGGTCATCTGGTGGATCTTGTTATCAGTAGTCTGCACTTGGCCTATTGTAGACTCTTGATCAGCTTTTCCTTAAGGTTTTTTCCTAATCATGTGCCCTGGAAGCTGTGTAAGAAAACAGCAGGTTAATTCTAAACCTTTAAGACAGAACAAACTGAAAGCCTATTGGAAGCAAAATGGATTCTCTTTAGCTAGCCTAAGGTTACATCCTGAATGGCCCTTGGGGTGTGCTTACATGAGGATTCCAGACATCCTCCACCTCAGCCTGTTTAACTGAAGTACTGTGATCCCTAAGCAGGGTAGTTTTAGGGGCCAGAAGTTTATTTAACATTTCCAGATATCAGGGCCCTATTAATGGTTTTAACTCTGAAGTGCAGAGACATTTTGGGTATTCCAAACATGATAGGTGACCTGGAAGCGACAATACTTATCCTTGTAATCTCCCCACCTCTTTCGTGAAAATCAATAATGACAGTTTATCTCCCTGTCCTAATACTTCAGGAGCTTAAAACCAGTGCATAGGACTCAATGGGGAATAGAGACACCACACAAACAATCCTAGACAACTTTTCACATCAGCTTCCTCCTCCCACAGGCAGTAAGCCAAAGCTCTCATACACAGTGATAGGTTTTAGCAGAGACTGGTGGAAGTGGGGAATGGGATGAAGTAGGTAGAAATGTTGTTTTGACATTTCTTTCTGCTCTCCAGATCAGCCAAAATGTCCTATCAGACAAGATATTTTATGATTTTTGTTGCCTATGGTGAATAGGATATTTTTCCCCTTATATCTTCCATAGATTATTGATAGCATTAAGTGAAGGGTTTATATCTATTTTATAACTATCTTTATCTAACCCTAACCCTATTTATTTTATCTAGTTAAGGTAAAAGAAAATATTGTGTGTAGGGGTATTTTTGAACTGTTTTCTTTAGAACAACTTGTAAAAGGTATCATTTAATTATAGTTGAAGGTTTTATTATACTTAGTTTAGATTCATGTTGACAAAATTATAAAGTAAGTACCATATACTGTGCTACTTTTAAATAGCAATAATGAAATTGTTGCTTGGTATTTTTAAATGTTTACTCATGTGCCATGTATTTAAGTGCTTTAAATACATCATTTCATTTAGTCTTCATGACAAACCAGTGAGATTAGCATTATTATCATCCCCTTTTTGTAGATGTGGGATCTGAGGCTTGGAGGGTAATCTCCCAAGGTTATTCATTTCACCACTGGTGAAGCTGTGATTCTAACCAGTATGATTAACCTCTATATTCTATTTCTCTTATCAATTCTGGGAGTTTTTAAATTTTTTTTTTTTTTTTTTTGGAGACAGAGTCTCACTATGTTGCCCTCAGTAGAGTGCTATGGCGTCACATATCACAGCAACTTCAAAGTTCTGGGCTTAAGCGATTCTCTTGCCTCAGCCTCCCAAGTAGCTGGGACTACAGGTGTCTGCCACAATGCCCAGCTATTTTTTGTTGTAGCTGTCATTGTTGTTTAGTAGGCCCAGGCCGGCTCAAACCCGCTAGCCCCAATGTAAGTGGCCAGCGCCCTAACTGCTGAGCAACAGGCGCCAACCTGTCAATGGATTTTCCTGAATATAAGTATTTACTCACATTGGCCACAAGTAATTCTATTTTTATATCTTTCTATCTAACAGCCACTGCTTTTATTTCAGCTTCATGTCTTATTACATTGGCCAGAATAGCAGAACAATGTTAAAATAAAACAATGAAAGTAGACATCCTTCTTTTGCTAATGACTTAATGGAAAAATCGTTGTCGACTGAAACTTATTATGTTAAGGAAGTATCCATCCATTCCTAGCTTTCTTAGTCTTTAAAAAAATTAGGGACAGGTGTTGAATTTCAAAATGTCATTTTGGCATCTATTGAATTCATTATATGAAGACTAATGGTTTTGATCCAGATACATAATTGAAAAATGAAATAACTGTAAATGTGACTCAGTTGGTGCTTTTCTTTTTCCAGCAATATCTGGAGCTTGTTTTCAAAGTGACATGTGGGTGGTAGAAGCAAAAACTGTTTTTTAAAAAAATTATGGGCTTTAAATTTTTCCCTGTCCAGATTTTGAGTCTGTACTAGGTAAAAGAAAAGATTATGTGTAGGGGGTATTTTTGAAGTGTTTTCTTTAGAACAACTTGTAAAAGGTATGATTTGGTTATAGTCCAAGATTTTATTATACTTAATTAGTTTAGATTCATGTTGATAAATTGTAAACTAAATAGGTAAGGATTAATTCTAATTACATGGTGTACAAATCTTTATATATTGTTGGCATCCATTAAATTATTCTTAGTTATAATAGTTATAGCCCACAAGGATAGTGTATATACATATATGTAGATAGATAGATAGTTTAGAAGTGTTAAAACTTTTGATTGTTTTCATACATGACACATATTGACTACCAGAAGAGAATCTGTTATTCTTTTTTATGTTACTAAAAATCAGCAGGATTATGGTTTGATGTTGACTAATATTTCATACTGAATAGTTTTAACTAAGAATTGGTTCGGGGAAATGGTACTTTTTCATGTATTTATCACTGAACTTTTAAGGAATGAAGGTCATCAAATCTATAGAACGAAAGGCCAGACTAAGCTTAATTTTTAAAAGAAGAAAAACAGTATTTTAATTTTGTTCTTAACAAGACTGAGGTTTATTTAAATTTCAGGTTAATATGAGGGTACATACAATTAGGTTACTGAGACTGAGTTTTATTTTTTATTTATTTGTTTATTTTTTTGGTGGGGGGACTACAGGCGGCTGCCACAATGCCCAGTTAGCCCAGTTATTTTATTTGTTTGTTTGTTTAGCAGGCCCGGGCCAGGTTTGAACCCACCAGTCGGAGCATGTGGCCGGTGCCCTAACAACTGAGCTACCGCGGCCCACCCCAAGACTGAGTTGTAATAACTGGAAGTGATGGAATTGATTTAGTGTGTCATTTAGCTGATGGCAAAGAAAGATATGACAGATATGGGTGAAGGCAAGGATTGGGAAAACGAAACGATTTCCTGCTTATACCTGATAGAGTTAGGATTACCCAGTAAATCAGTTTAGAAATAATACTATATATATTGTTAAGTTATGTTTTCTTAAGTAGTAAAGCATAGTGGTTAAGAGTTTGTGCTCAGAGCAAGCTTGTCTGGATTGAATTCCATCTCTCCCACTGGAGAGATTTGCCCCATTTTCCTCATGTATCAAATGGGTATTGAATATATATGTGAAAGAGCTTAGAACAGTGCTTGACACATAGTAAGCATTCAGTAACCGGGAGCTCTCATCATCGGCATCATCAACATGATGCCGTGCAAAAGCTGTGGTTCGGACAGGGGTTGCTGCATTTTGAAGGACGAGAAATTATTCAAAGAGGAGAAAGGAAGGGCTAGAGGGGAACAGTGGGAACAATGAAGATAGAAGTGGCAAACAATAGCGTGCTGGGGTGAAAGAGGAAATCTTCCTCTATGTGGAGCAGATGTGAGGTCCAGAGGTGACATTTTAGATTGGAGGAGTCTTCAACTATGTTTCATTATGTTCCAGAGTCTGAAGAGAGGATCGTACTGGAGTACATAGATAGGCAAGAAAAGCCACCAGGCCTCTGGAGGGGAGCTGGGTGGGATACCCCCGTAGGGTCCCCACATGCATATCTGGGTTTTCAACTTCTCTTCTTCTTTCCCTCTAGCACAGGCTTTTTCAACCTTCCTTATCTCACAGCACACTTGGACCTAGAGTTAAACTCCCACAGCACACTTAAATTATGTTGACCAAAAAAAGAGTAGAAAAAAGAATGTACTTACTGTGCTTTGAACTTCCTTTGAAAATAATTTAATTAATGATCTTTAAAAATTGTCACGGCACACAGGTCGAAAAATCACTGCTTTAGGCTTGGCGCCTGTAGCTCCGTGGCTAGGGCACCAGCCACATACACTGAAGTTGGCAGGTTTGAATCCAGCCCAGGCCTGCCAGATGACAATGACAACTACAAAAAGTAGCCAGGTGTTGTGGTGGGCGCCTGTAGTTCCAGCTACTTGGGAGGCTGAGGCGAGAGGCTCCCATAAGCCCAAGAGTTTGAGGTTGCTGTGAGCTGTGATGCCACAGCACTACCGAGGGTGACGTAGTGGAACTCTGTCTCAAAAAAAAAAAAAAAAATCACTGCTTTAGTGTCTGGATTTCTTAACCAGGCATGCTTCAAAAGCTGTGGTGCCTTCCTCATGAATACTGCAATAGTGTCATAAGTTCCTCCTCCATCTAAAAAACAGAATCTCCTGGTTCTGACCATGTGCTTTCCGCATTCATGTTATTTCTTAGAGTCTTTAACAGAAATAATCTTTACAGCTCTGTTTAGATAATGAAGTGAAATCACTAGAGTTTTTTTTGTTTTGTTTTGTTTTGTTTTCCTAAAAGTTGCTTGATATTTCATTGTGGAGTCAAGGAAAGGAAAGATTTCCTTTGGAGCAAGATTCATTTCCAAGAATGACTACCAAATTGAAATGGATGGTTTGAACCTTAAGAAAGTTAACTACAAAAAAAAAAAAAAAAAAAAAGAAAGTTAACTATTTAGGCTTTACTGCCTATATAATAAATCTGAGATAAAGTTTCTTAAGATTCTCTGCATTTCTAATTTCTATATATAAGGTGAAATAATTAGGTCATTCTTAAATCTCAAACCAAATCCAAATGAGAAAAATAACCTCTGTTGGACCACATTGAAGATAGACATTATAATTGCTAAATTCAACTTCTTATAAAACATCATGAAACCACCAGCAAAAAATTAGGGTACATAATAATTTAGAAAATAATTTTTAAAAATTACCAAATATGACTTTACTCTAGAACTTTTTTCAAGTTTAGTTCTTAACTGTAATCTCTGAGCATACCTGGATCATGAAAAAAATGTATTCTGTCTACATTTGTTAACATCATGCTTTCCAAACTTGACCACTTCAGATATTTAAAAAGATAGAAACCATTTGCAGAGAACTTCTGATGAATGGTCTTTGTAGCAACTCGGCATTAATGTGTTGAAGAGTATGTCATCATTCTCTGGGTCATTTATCTGTTACTGCAATAATATTGTGTATTAAACAAACACAATACCTCAGTGGCATGTAATAAACATTTCTTTTTGCTGACAAGTCTACAGATTAGCTGAGAACTTCTGCTGATCTTGGCAGGCTTGATTTGGCAGTTTTTTGGGTCTTGGCTGGAGTTCACTCATCTGTCTGGAGGTCTGCTGGCTGGTGGCTGATCTAGGACAGCTTTGACTAAGATGACTCAGCTCTGCTCCACATGATCTTGGATCTGTCAGTAGGCTAGACTGGGCTTTACGGTAGTGGCACCATTCCAAAAGAGAGCGTGGAAGCATACAAAGCCTCCTGAGACTTGGGCTTGGAACTGGTATACATCACTTTCATCACATTCTTTACACCAATAAACCTAAGCTTAAACCTTGCCCCGTTTGAAGGGATGGGGAGATAGACTCTTGCTGGGAGTCAAAATCACATTGAAAAAGTCATAGAAATTAGGGTAGAGACTCAGGCTCACTTTTGCAATCAATCTACCACATCTCTTTCATCTTTCTCCCCCCCTTAATTGTCTGGATTTCTGTTCTTGGGCTGACTGTTGCATGAGCAATCTAGCAACAAGGACCCTGGTTCTTAGCACCCACTAAAATGGGCAATGCGAGCAATCTGTTATATAGCAATGTCTCCCTGAGAGAGAGGTTCTTTGAGTATTTCTGCCTCTGGTTTGTCATTTAACTTTTTTTTTTTTAAAAAAAATCATGCCAGAAAATTTATTTTTATGTAAAGAGAGAAATCAATTACAGCTAAGTAAAATCCTCTAAAGTGTTTTACAGGAAAAATTGAATATTGCAGTCTAATTTTCAGTGGATTCTGAATAGCAGCAGATTGAACCTGATACAATGCATTTTTATGTTTTCAGCAAGATACCTTGATTGACCAGTTTTCTCTGTGCTTCCATCTCCTTCCCTTTCCCCCTGATTATGGGCTCACTGCTGTGGTAAAATATTTGTCCTGGAGGGATGATGGTAATCCATGTGAATGTACCTGCTGTTCTCAGAATCAGTCAATCCTCATGGTTATATGTGGGATATATTGGTATTCATAACATTTAGCACAGTGCCTTATTTGGGCTAGATATTCAAGAAGATATTTATTAAATTTAAGCATTGGAATGTTGGTTCCCACCTCCTGCTTTCTATCTTCCCTTTTGCAGAATTAGTTCATCGATTTATTGCAAGTCAACAGGAAATCAAGAGTAGACAGGAGTATGTGGAGTTGATAGATGTCCCAGATTCCTATTTAGGTCCTCGGCTGCAATTTCCTCTCACTTTTACTGATATTGATTTACTTCTTGAAGCCTTCAAGCAACAACAGGCAAGTAGAAGCAGATGCTGCCTTGATTCTTGTACATAACAGGTACTCAATGACTGTTGAATGAATGAATGGAAATACTACAGCAGAAACGCATTTTTTTCTTTGAAAAGCAGTTCACATTAAATGAGAACTGCCTTCTGCCCATTAAATAGAAGTCCCCTCAGATAAATAGAAAGCTCCCCTTGATAGACTTACAGTATTTCCTTTTTCTTTTTCTGAGATATAATTCACATACCATAAATTTCATGATTTTAAAGTGTACAATACAGTGAATTTTAGTACATTTATGAGATTGTTCAACCATCACCAATATCTAATTCCAGGGCATTTTTGTCACCCCCAAAGCAAAGGCCATACTCATTACTGTTCCCTCCTTCTCAGCCCTGGCAACCACCATTCTTTCTGTCTTTATGGATTTGCCTATTCTAGATATTTCATGTAAATGAAATCATAACATGTGGCTGTTTGTGTTTGGCTTCCTTTACTTAACATAGTGTTTTTAAGGTTCATCCGTAGCATTACTTCACTCCTTTTTATGGCTGATAATATTCCATAGTATACCACATTTTGTTTATCCATTTATCAATGAATAGACATTTGGATTGTTTCCAGATTTTGGCTATGATAAACAGTGCTGCTGTGATATTCATATACAAATTTTTATATGAACATGTGCTCTCAATTCTCTTAGGTATTCCACTGGGTCATATGTTAACTCTCTGCTGTGTCATACGATAACTCTCTATTTAAATTTTCCAGTAACTGTTAAAATGTTTTCCACACTGACTGTATGTACCATTTCATATTCCCATCAGCAATGTAAGAGAGTTCCAGTTTCTCCATGTCTTTGCCAACAGTTTTTATTTTGTTTCTATTTTTATTTTTATTATCATCATCCTATTGTGTGTGAAGTGGTATCTCATTATGGTTTCAATTTGCATTTCCCTATTGACTAATGATGTTGAGCATCTTTTCACATAGTTGTTGGCTATTTGTACACCTTGTTTGTAGAAATGTCTGTGCAGATCATTTGCCCATTTAAAATCAGCTTATTTGTCTTTATATTATTGAGTTATAAGCATTCTTTCTGGATATGAATTTCTTATCAGATATAAGATTTGGAAAAATTTTTTCCATTCTGTAGGTTGTCTTTGTAATTTTTTAATAATGCACTTTGATGTACAAAAGCTTTAAATTTTGATGAAGTCCAGTTTATCTAGTTTTTCTTTGGTTGCTTGTGCTTTTGGTGTCATATCTAAGAAGCCATTGCCAAATCCAAGGTCATAAAGATTTACCCCTATTTTTTTTTTTTTTTGAGACAGAGTCTCAAGTTGTGGCCCTTGGTAGAGTGCCATTGTGTCATAGCTCACAGAAACCTCAAACTCCTGGGCTTGAGCAATTCTTTTTCTTCAGCCTCCCAAGTAGCTGGGACCACAGGTGCCCACCACAGCACCCGGCTATTTGCTTTTTTGCAGTTGTCATTATTGTTAATCCCAGGCCAGGATTGAACCTGCCAGCCTCAGTGTATGTGGCTGGCACCCTACCCACTGAGCTATGGGTGCTGCCCTACCCCTATGTTTTTTCCCAGACTTTTATAGCTTTAATTTTTGCATTTAGATTTGTGAGCCATCTTAAGTCCATTTCTATATATGGTGTTAGGGAGGGATCAAAATTCATTTTTTTTTTGTATAAGAATAGTTACTTGTCCCAGCACCATTTTTTAAAATTTTAGATTAATATGAGAGTACAAATGATTAGATATTATTTGCATGTGTCCTCAAAAAATACTCAAGAAAAAATACAAGCAAACCAAATCCAACATCATTTTGTCTTGTTTTATTTTGAGACAGAGTTTCACTCCATTCCTTGGGCTAGAGTGCAGTGGCGTCATCATAGCTCACTGTAACCTCAAATTCCTGAGCTCTACTAGTGAGTCTCCTGCCTTGGCCTCCCAAGTATCTGGGACTACACATGTGTGATACCACATCTAGCTAAATTTTTCTATTTTTTGTAGAGATGAGGGTCTTGCTGTGTTGCTCAGGCTGGTCTCAAATTCCTGGGCTCAAGCGATCCTCTTGCCTCAGTCTCCCAAAGTGCTAGGATTATATGTTAAATTTCAGATTAATATGAGAGTACAAATGATTAGATTACATTGTTTGCATTTGTTAGGTAAAGTCCAAGTTGTAGTTCAGCCCTTCACCCAGGAGGTGTGCCATATACTCTTACATTGTGTCAGTTAGGTGAGGGCACACCAGTCCTCCTCCCTCCTTCCCTCTCTCCCCTTCCTTCTCCTCCCACCCCCGACTTAAATGTAATTGTGTTTTTCTCTTATGTGGGCATGTAGTAGTTCATCTATTGGTTTCATATCAATATTAAGTACATTGGATACTTGGTTTTCCATTTTTGTGATACTTTACTAAGGAGAATGTTCTTCACTTCAATCTAGGTTTAGTACAAAAGATGTAAAGACTTGGTCAGGCATGGTGGCTCACGCCTGTAATCCTAGCACTCTGGGAGGCCGAGGCAGGTGGATTGCTTGAGCTCATGAGTTTGAGATCAGCCTGAGCAAAAGCAAGACCCCATCTCTACTAAAAAGTAGAAAAACCGAGGCAAGGAGATCACTTAAGTCTGAGCTGGAGGTTGCTGTGAGCTATGAAGCCACGGCACTCTACCCAAGCTGACAGCTTGAGACTCTGTCTCAAAAAAAAAAAAAAAGATATAAAGTCTCCATCTTTTATGGCTGTATAGTATTCCATGGTGTACATATACCACAGTTTATTAATTCATTCATGGATTGATTCTACATTTTGGTGATTGTGAATTGAGCTGTGATAAGCATTCTAGTACAAATGGCCTTATGGTAAAATGATTTATTTCCTTCTGGGTAGATAGATACCTAGTAATGGGATTGTGGGATCAAATGGAAGGTCTACTTTTAGCTCTTTGAGTATTCTCCATATGTCTTTCCAAAGAGGCTGTATTAGTTTGCAATCTCACCAACAGTGTAACAGTGTTCCCTTGTCTCCACAACCATGCTAGCATCTGCAGCTTTTGGACTTTGTGGTTCCCAGCACTATTTGTTGAAGAGACTGTTCTTTCCCCTTTGAGTGATCTTGGCACCCATGTTAAAAATCAGGCCATAGATGTATGGGTTTGCTTCTGGACTCTCAGTTCTATTCTGCTGGTCTATGTGTCTCTTTTTATGCTACTACCACACTGTCTTGATTACTGTAGCTTTATAGTTAGTTTTAAAATAGAGAATTTTTAGTCCTGAAGTATGTTGTCTTTTTTTTTTTTTTTATTATGGTTTTGACTATTTGGGGCCTTTCTAATGAATTCGAGGATCACATTTTCCATTTCTGCAAAAAAGCCTGTTGGGATTTTGGTAGAGATTACACTGAATCTTTAGAGCACTTTGGGTAGTATTGCCATCTTAACAATATTAAGCTGTCCAATCTGTGGTGCCTTTCCATTTATTTATTTCTCACTTCTTTCAGCAAGGTTTTATAGCTTTCAGTGATCAAATCTTTTACCACTTTGGATAAATTTATTCTTAACATATTTTATTCTTTCAGTCGATGATATAAAAGGAATTATTTTCTTAATTCATTTTTAGATAGTGTTGATTTTGTATTCCACAACTTTGCTGCATATACTTATTAGCACCAGTAGTTCATGTTATATATTTAGTTTGGGATACTCATCTATGAATAGAGATAGTTTTGCTTGCTCCTTTCTAATTTAGACATTTTTTATTTCTTTTTCTTGCTGAATTGCTCTGGCTAGAACTTCCTACTACAATGCTGAATGAATAGCAGTGGTGAAAGTGGGCATGTTTATTTTATTCCTGATCTTAGAAGGAAAGCTTTTCATTGTTAAATTTGATGTTCATTATGGATTTTTCATAAATGCCCTTTATCATGGTAAGGAAGTTTCTTTTTATTCTTAGTCTTTTGAGTGGTTTTATCATGAATGGGTATTGGATTTTATCAAATGCTTTTTCTGCATCAGTCAAGATGATCATGTGTGTTTTCCTTTTTGCTCTACTAGTATAATATAATACACTGATTAATTTTCTTATGTTGAACCACCCTTCTATGTTTCTGGAATAAATCTCACTTGATCACAGTGTGTAATCCTTTTGAAATGCTGTTGGGCTGGGAATGGGGGTTCACTCACACATGTAATCCTAACACTTTGGGAGACCAAGGCAAGAGGATTGCTTGAGCCCAGGAATTTGAGACCAGCCTGGGCAATATAGCAAGATCCTTGTCTTTACAAAAAATAGAAAAATTTAGCTAGATGTGGTATCACGCATGTGTAGTCCCAGCTACTTGGGAGGCCAAGGCAGTTGAGGCCAGGAATTTGAGGTTACAGTGAGCTATGATGATGCCACTGCACTCTAGCCCAGTAAGACTCTGTCTCAAAATAAAACAAGACAAAATGATGTTGGATTTGGTTTGCTGGTATTTTTTTGAGAATTTTTGCACCTACATTCATAAAAGGGACATTGGTCTGATTTTTTTTTTCTCATAATGTCTTTCTGCGAGGTAGAACAGAATGTTAGGCCACAAATTAAACCTCAATAAGTTTTAAAAGATTGAAATCATGCAAAATATCTTTCCTGATCACAGTGGAATGAAATTAGAAATCAGTACCAGAAGCACATTGGAAAATTACACAATATCCTCTTATCAGGGTAGTACTGGTCTTATAGAATGAGTTGGGAATTATTTCCTCTTATTCTATTCTTTGGAAGAGTTTGAGAAGGATTGCTATTCTTTAGATGTTTAAAAGAGTTCACCAGTGAAGCCATTTGATCTTGGACCTTGTTTTTTTGTTAGGTGGTTTTTGATTACTGATTTAATCTCTTTACTTGTTCTAGGTCAGTAAACCTGTTTCTATTTCTTCTTGAGGCCGTTTTGGTAATTTGTGTGTTTCTAGGAATTTGTCCATTTCATCTAAGTCATTCAATTTGTAGGTGTACTGTTGTTCATAGTATTCTCATATAATCCTTTTTTATTTCTTTAAGGTTGATGGTAATGTCTCCACTTTAGTTTCTGATTTTAGTTATTTGCATTTTCTCTCTTTTTGTCTTAGTTCAGTTAAAGGTTTATTAATTTTGTTGATCTCTTCAAAGAATTAACTTAGGGTTTTGTTAATTTTTCTCTATTGCTTTTCTATTCTCTATTTCACTTATCTCTATTCTAATCCTTATTTTCTTTCTTATGTTAGCTTTCAGTTTAGTTTGCTCTTCTTTTTCTACCCTGTAAAGTGTCAAGATTATTGATTTGAGAGCCTTCTTATTTTAAATATAGGCATTTACAGCTGAGCACTGCTTTTGCTGTGTATCCCATAAGTTTTGGTATGCTATGTTTTCATTCATCTCAATGTATTTTCTAATTTCTCTTCTGATTTTTCTTCAAGCCATTGGTTGTTTAAGAGTATATTGTGTAATTTCCACATATTTGTGAATTTTCCAGTTTTGCTTCTGTTATTGATTTCTAGTTTCATTCCACTGCAATCAGAGAAGATATTTTGCATGATTTCAGTCTTTTTAAATTTACTGAGGTTTAATTTGTGGCCTACAATCTGGTCTATCTTGGAGAATTTTCCATGTATCCTTGAGAGCAATGAATAGTCTGCTGTTGGTGGGTGGAACATTCTATAGATATCTGTTAGGTCTAGTGTGTGTGGTCCTGAAATCTCTAGTTCTTTAGCTTGCGTTCAGTTAGTGTTTTGAAAGAGATTTCCATTAATCTTAGGAGCCATAACAAAAAAAAAATAGAAGAAAAAGAAAAAGAAACAAACCTTTCCCAATCTTTGCAGATTTGCTTTGTATTGGGGTGCTCCTTCATTGCCTAGCCAGGCCATTTACAAATCTTAGTCTTAACTTCCTGCTTGTGCTAAACTGTTGTTAAGTTTCCTTTTTCTCGATTCAGTGTTTGTTTAGATGCTGTATACTTTGAATATTTTCCAGAATTCTGACAAAGTTGATTCCAACAGTTTTTTTGCTTCAAGCAAACCCTGTGGAGGATTGAGACCTTGGGGCTACCAACTCCATCATTTTTTCTGACATCTCATCCTTATTTTTAGGTTAGAACCCTAAAGGGCACGCCTAGGACTAAGAATGAGTTAGAGAATTTGAGTGGCTCTTCAGGGATTGAAGAGCAACTTTGAATGAATCATATGATTCCTGAAATTGAATTGAGATCACCTTAGATAATTAGTGCTCCTAGCCACCTACCAATAGCAAATTAAAATCCTCTCTGGAAGAAAATAGTCCTGAAATTATTTCTCCAGTTTTTCAGATACAATTTCCAGAACTTGACATAAATATAACCAGGCACAGCAGGTTATATGACACATGAAAGAAACCTCAGGGAGGGGGAAATAGAGAAGGTCTTTTAAATAATGGCATTCTCAAACTAAGAGTTTAAAATAAATATTCTTAATATGTTCAAGGAGATAAAAGATATATTAATCCAAGGAGCCATAATAGAAAAGATTGATAATTTTGACTTCATAAAAATGAGGAAATTATATTCTTAAAGGAAGAGTAAAAGGTTCATCATGGTATGTTCTCCCTTTTTTAAAAAAAAAATTAAGGATCATGTAAATTTTGATTTTTAAAAATTGAGATAAAATTTATATAAGTAATAAAATTGATCAATTAACCGTTTTAAAGTGCATAATTCAGCTGTTTTTAGTATCTTCAAAATGTTATGCACCCATCATCAGTATCTAATTCTAACCATTACCCTAAAACAAAACCCTGTATCCATTAGTAATCATTTCCATTTCCTCCCTTCCCAAGCTCTTAGTGACCACTAATTTACTTTCTGTCTCTATGAATTTATCTAATCTGAACATTTTGTATAAAGGAACTCCTACAAATAATGTGTTGCCTTTTATATCTGGCTTCTTTTTCTTGGCATAATGTTTTCAAGGTTCATCCATGTTGTAGCATATACCAGTATTTCATTCCTATTTTCAGCTAAATGATATTACTTTGTATGGATATACCACATTGTTTAAGGGATTATATATTTGTACTTGCATTTGCATATTCATGTGTGGTTACACTTATTTCTGTTTGCTTGCAAATGCAAAAAATATTTTGGGGAAAGATATTCAAGACACTTTTAACAGTGGTTGTTTCTGGGAACAGAGATTTGAGGCCTGAGGTCTAGGGAAGAGGAAAAATTATTTTTCATTGTTCTACCCTTTTAACTGTTTAAATTTTTATTAAACTAGAGAAATGAATTGTTTATCTAAACCTCATTTTTTTTAGAAAAGAAATATTCTTTAAAGGTAGTACTTTCCTCCTGCAATGTTTTTAAAAGAAAATTAATATTAATTAAAGAAAATTCATATTTTATTTAGGTAGTTATTTAATCTAAATATATTTATAAATGGAACAACCACCACCTGAGTATTTAATATTGTAGTTATAAATATAACAGTTATAATGTTATTGAAAGATAGCCTTATAAGCAAAAGATAACTTGCTAGATACCAAAGTGATTTTACCAATCTAAAATAGAAAAACTATTTCAATATAAGAATCTTCTGTTGTTGCAATATAGTCTCAGTGAATATTTCTAAATTATACTTTAAAAAAAACAAAACTGGTCAGGGCGTAGTAGCTCATGCCTATAATCCTTGTACTCTGGGAGGCTGACGTGGGTGGATTGCTTGAGCTCAGGAGTTTGAGACCAGCCTGAGCATGAATAAGACTGTCTCTACTAAAAATAGAAAAAATTAGCCAGGTATGGTGGTGCAGGCCTGTAGTCCCAGCTACTCAGGAGGCTGAGGCAAGAGGTATAGCCCAGGAGTTATAGGTTGCTGTGAGCTCTGACACTACACTATACCCAGGGTGACAGAGTGAGACTCTATCTCAAAAAAAAAAAAAAAAATTTAAGGCTTGGTGCCCGTAGCACAGTGGTTACGGTACCAGCCACATACATCGAAGGTGGTGGGTTTGAACCTGGCCCAGGCCAGCTAACCAACAATGACAACTACAAGAAAAAATAGCTGGGTGTTGTGGCGGGTGCCTGTAGTCCCAGTTACTTGGGAGGCTGAGGCAAGAGAATCGCTTGAGCCCAGGAGTTTTAGGTTGCTGTGAGCTGTAATGCCATAGCACTCTACTGAGGGTGACATAGTGCAACTCTGTCTCAAAAAAAAAAAAAACTTAATTAATTAAAAAAACTGCCTCTTCAAACAGCAGTTACTGTGTTTAGTACTACAAAGGGACCAGAAAAACTACAATGAAAACTTAACACTGAAGCCAGTGTTGGGAATTAATAGATAAGATATACAAACTGATAGAAGCCATTATACAAAAGTATTTTTGTTCATTCCTTTAAAATGTGGCTAAAGGAAAATTCATATTCAAATTTTGATTTAAGTTGTCAATTAAGTGAATTTAGAATGCTTTTGTAGAGAAAACACGGAGCAGTGAATTTGGTGTTGGATAGACAGAAAATATGGGTTTCTCTCTACTAATCTCTCTCTACTAATATTGAGGGACTCATCTCTTCTTAATTCTCTCATTGTTTTAAATCCTGTTTCCAGTTTCTTAAAAAACTTATTTAATCATGAAAATTCTCAAAACTCTCAAAACTTAAATTGCATGTTTTGGGGTCTGAGATAGAAAATAATTTTATTATATTATTAATAGCTATGAAAATGAAAATTTCAGGACACCATGAGACAGGATTGGTTCAAAGGGTTCCACCTGCCCTTAATCCCATATCCAAAGCAGTATCTGAGTAATATGTAGATATGACCCCTCTCTCAGCCTTTAATAATCTAAAACAGTACTAATAGAAATATGAGCCATGTACATAATTTAGAATTTCCCAGTAGTCACATTGAAAAACAAAAAAAGATAAAATTAATTTTAATAACATTTTATTTAACTCAATATATTAAAATGTTATAATTTTATTTTATTTTTAATTTTTTTTTGAGACAGAGTCCCATTATGTCACCCTCAGTAGAGTGCTGTGGCATCATAGCTCATAGCAACCTCAAACTCTCTTGGGCTTAAGTGATTTTCTTGCCTCAACCTCCCAAGTAGATGGGATTACAGGCAGCCGCCACAATGCCTGGCTATTATTTTTTTGTTGGTGGTGTTGCAGTGTGTTTGTTAATTTTTTGTTGTTGTTGTTTTTGTTTTTTGAGACAGAGTTTTAAGCTGTTACCCTGGGTAGAGTGCCATCGCGTCACAGTTCATAGAAACCTCAAACTCTTAGGCTTAAGCCTACTCTCTTGTCTCAGCCTCCCAAGTAACTGGGACTACAGGTGCCTACCACAACACCTGGCTATTATTTTTTGTTGTTGCAGTTGTCATTGTTGTTTAGTAGGTCGAGGCCGGGTTCAAACCCACCAGCTTCAGTGTATGTGGCTAGTGCCCTACCCACTGAGCTACGGGCCCTGAGCCAAAATGTTATAATTTTAATATGTAATCATTAAAATTATTAATGAGACATTGTACTTTTTTTCTTGATACTAAGTCTTTGAAATCCAATGTGAATTTTGTTCTTAGAGTGCATCTCAGTTCAGCTCCATTTCAGGTGCTCAATAGCCCCATGTGGCTAGTGGCTGCCATTTTGGACAGGACAGGTCAAAATAACCCTGAACTTTACAGTTGCATTGACATCTGTTAAATTTGTGTGGTAGTCATGTCTCTGCTATATTATATTTTGGAGTATGTATTTGGAATATTTTATAATTTAAAAAAGGGAGAATGACACACTAGGTTAAAAAAAAACAGCCCAGGGAGAAAACAGAGTAAGTCTGTACAAAACAATGATCTCATCAACACTATAACTGGAGGAGAGCAATGAGATGAATAATCACAAATAGGAGATAATCCAAATGTTTTATCTGGGTTTGGAATATGTTTTATGCTTGGACTCTTATGTAAATGTGCTTGCTGTTCTTAAAATTCTTAAGACTGTACACCAAATATTGGAACCCACACCTGGGAAACCTGACTCAGGAGTTTCTTGGGAGCTTGTCTGTCTGAGCCCAGCAACATTAAGTTTCCATCCCAAGTAGCAGGATGTCCCAACAATTGCAAAGCAACATCTCTTCAACATACTTTCTCCTTTTTTTTTTTTATTCTTACTCTCCTTCTCTTTTATTATTATTATTGTTACTGGGATTTTTTAATTTGCACATTTCCTTAGGGCAAGGGAATATCCTTTCCTGTCACTACCCCACCTCCAACTTCTCTTGAGCTTTAAGGACCAAGAATGATCAGAAATGTTCTACAAATGGATGGTATCAGTTAAGAACATGACAGTATAAATGTCTTAGCAACTAGTCATTCATTCCATTATAAATATTTACTGAGGGCTTAGTAAATACTAGACACTGTGCTAGGATAATCTGTTTGAGAGTTATCCTGAAATGTAGCAACCTGAAATGTGCTCATATGCTCCACCATTATAGTTTTCTATACAGTCATGTCTGTCTTTCTAGTTCATCATATGTTTCCTCTGCTTCTCCCTCATAGATACTTCATGCTCATTATGTCTTAGAGGTGCTATTTGAAACCAAGAAAATCCTGAAGCAGATGCCAAATTTCACTCACATAAAAACATCTCCCTCTAGAGAGATTACAATTTGCGGTAAGTTTCAGAGCAGAATTGTCAAATTAATATTTAGGAGCCTCTTGGTCCTATATCATTTGTCTAAATTGAAAACTGTGTAAATTGGACCGTGTTAAGGGAAAATGTTAATATAGAATTATCTATCATGATAATACTGTTCCCCATCTTGTCTTTGTTTTACATACCAGCTGGCAGGAATTAATTATGTGAGAAATTAAAGAACTCATAGCTTTTTATAAAAGCAGACAGCATTTTAATATGGAAAACCACCCATGGGTGGAATAAACATTCTTTGCCCTCCATCTAGTTCTCATTATCTTTGTTCCATGTTGCTTTTTCTAGGTGGGCCTCTGCATGCCACTTACACAGGGAAGAGAAAAGCCCAAGGCAGGGTGGAGATTAAATTCTTCTCTGCCCTTGGCTGCTGTTTTAAATTTTTCCAACTGGTCTCTGCAGCTTTTAGAAGAGTGGGAATGTCCCAGAAATCTGTTTCTTGTTCTTCTAAATAACAAAATTTGAGATTTTGCTATCATATAGGCCAGCCTGGCAGGATATTGCTTCAAGAAACAGTACACATTGAAATTCATCGCAGTTGGTGCTCAGCATGTTTGCAACTGTTTGAGAGTGGTGTGCGTGGAAAGGACAGCAATTCCCTTAACTTCTAATTAAGCCTTTAGGTTATAAAACAGTGATTGTTATTTTCCAAATCAATTTTTAGCCTGTGTTTCTCTTAACTGTGGCAGGTAGAAGTGGATTTGACAATCTAATTAAACTATTTTCATTTCTAGCATCTGATAGTGGTGACAAGGACTTGATGTAACAGTACAGGCCTCATGACATTCCCTGACTTAGGTTTTTGAGGAGTCCCTAGTGGTTCAATTCCAATCCAACCAGGCTATCACATCTCTGACTAGCAGATAATGCATCTCAGCAGTAGAGGTCTTTTATTCAAGACCTCCTAACCTTACTTTTCATGGAAATAAAGAACATTTGGTCATGAGGCCCAGGAAGCCATGCCACTTGTGACACCTATGAGGCCAGTGCTAAGTTGCTATCAGAATATATATAATAGCCAAAGAGAGTGTGATCTGCTCCCATGTGTTTCCAGTGTACTTCCTGTTGCCATCGCAAACTTATCCCCGGCTAAAAGGATCTACAAGGGCCGGGTGTAGTGGTTCACACCTGTAATCCCAGCACTTGGGAGGCTGAGGCAGGTGGACTGCCTGAGCTCACAGGTTTAAGACCAGCCTGAGTCAGAGCGAGACCTCATCTCCTAAAATAGCTGGGCATTGTGGCAGGCGCCTGTGGTCCTAGCTACTTGGGAGGCTGAGGCAAAAGAATCACTGAAGCCTAGGAATTTGAGGCTGCTGTGAGCTGTGAGGCCATGCCACTCTACCAAGGGTGACAAAATAGACTCTGTCTCAAAACAAAATTAAAATAAAAAATAAAAGGATCCAGAAAAAGACAGGAATTAATTAGAGGGCATGGAAGCCCTGGAATCCTACAGTATAAGAATTAAAGGGTTCATACAGAGATGGTCTTACTCTTATGGGTGAAATTGAGGTCTGGAAAGAAAAGTGTATTGCCTTCTATGGGATAGAATTCCTATGTAGTAATTCCCTCCCCCTACCTCCTGAAAGCTCATTTAGCAGGTAGCAATTGGCAGGGTCAGAATTAAAAATTGGGTCTTCTGTATCCCAGGTTAGAGATAGCCCCACATATACTATCTGAACTCCTATCATACATCTGATGGTTCATTTTCTGTCATCAAAGACTAGGAATGGCTTGATTGGACAGTTCATTCATTTAAAGATTTCACATCTTAGGCATTTATTTCCAGACTTTTTCCGATGTAGCTCTGTTAGTAGAGGAAAAAGACAAGGCCAATAGGTTTTCTCACTTGGAAATTCAATGCTGAATGAAACAGATACTAGGGATTACAAAGTAATAGCTATAGGAAGTACAAAGTAATCCCTAGTAACGTGAGTTCTGAAGTGACATAAGTTGGGTTTTAATTCCAGCTCTGATACTTGGTGGGTAGGCAACTTTATGTGAGTAACTTAACTACTCTGAGCCTTATTTGTAAAATGAGAATGATGAAAATAATACCCATCTCACAAAGTGGTTGTGAGGATTGAAGAAGATAATTCATGTAAAATCCTTAGCACAGTGCTTGGCCCAGAGTAAGCCAACCCCTATGTAAATGGCCAGAGTGAACAAGTAATTGCATTCTTAGATGCTATTCCACTATAATAGCAGGGGAAGAAAAGAGTGCTGTGGAAACAGATTGGCTGTCAAATTAACATTATCATAGGTAAATACCCATTGCCCTGAGAACATGTGGAATATAACAGCAATATTTCACTTTTAAAATTCTGTAATAGGCCAGGCACAGTGGCTCATGCCTATAATCTGAGCACTTGGGAGGCCGAGACAGGTGGATTGCCTGAGCTCATGGGTTCGAGACCAACCTGAGCAAGAGCTAGACCCTGTCTCTAAAAATAGCCGGCATTGTGGTGAGCACCTGTAGTCCTAGCTACTTGGAAGGCTAAGGCAAGAGAATAACTTAAGCCCAAGAGTTTGAGGCTGCTGTGAACTGTGACACCATGGCACTCTACCAAAGGTGACAAAGTAAGACTGTCTCAAAAAATTAATTAATTAATTAATTAAATAAAACAAAATCCTGTTACATCTCGTTTCCTACTGAATAGTGATTTTTCATTTGCACTCCAGGTGATTTGCATGGGAAACTGGATGATCTTTTTTTGATCTTCTATAAGGTAAATGATTATTTTGCTAAATATTTGCATTTTGGTTGGGGGAGCTAGTCTTGGGGCAGATAACAGTATTAATTTTATTAGAGATACTCATAAATATAGATAAAACATAGATGCTTTTTTCCAAGAAGCTCCAAGATTTATGGAGGCATATCTTTTGATTTCTTTATACATATCTCATAAAAAATTTTTAAAAACTTAATTTTGGGGCAGCGCCTGTGGCTCAAGGAGTAGGGTGCCGGCCCCATATACCAGAGGTGGCAGGTTCAAACCCGGCCTTGGCCAAAAAACTGCCCAAAAAACCCCCTTAATTTTGGTCTTTGTTCTACCTTATTGTTATTGTATATTCATTAGGATTTGTACCTGACTATGCATGCTGTCTTTCTTACATCATAAATGTCTAGATGGTATAGGATAGGAAGGGAAACAATCTGCTTTATTTTATTTTTATTTTGTTTAGAAATGAGCATGTCACATACCAGTCTTCTCTTTTGGTGCATACTAATTATACATGAAAGGAGTTTCATAATACGTTCCAAATTGCTCTCTTCTCTCCCCTGATTCACCGTCTCTGGGCCTGGTTGTTCTTCCCAAGTTATGACTCCTCTCCATTTATTGCTTTTTGGTTGTGAGATCCAGCACTGAGGGCCCAAAGTAGCTTGGCCAGCGTGAAGCTTCTCTGCATCTCCTTGATTGGATTTCTTTCTCTCCCTGAGCCAAGAATTGCTGCCTGAATGTTTGCTTCTGGGACAACTGACTGCATCTATGGTAGAAAACTGATCCTAAGTCCCCTGCCTTTACAGTGTACCCCCTTTATACTGCTCTTCTGAATGTCTCTTTTTGTTTAATGTGCTTATTGTCCACCCACCATGTCACCCTACAACTAGCATGTCAAGTAATTTGGCATAGCATAGGTATGTCAGATAGATTGAATGAAAATGGATTTTGATTATCATGATGACTAATCAGTTCTACTCTTTGAGATGGTAAAAGCGTAAGGAGCCACATAACCTCCATGACCCTTGATTTTTTTTTTCAGCTGCAATATTATCTTGAGCTTCCACCCCTTAAGAGCTTTTCTTGTGGCTAAAATAACATAAATCTCCAAAGGTATTTTTAAAGTAATATATTATAATAGCAATGCAAGGTTTTCATTTCATTCTTTCAGAATGGAAGCTAGACAGGGAATAGAGTAGGCCAAACCAGGAGTAGGTAAATAGAGCTGCCACTTAGGAATAGATTCCACTGTGGCTACAGGAAGCCTAAGCAAGGATATAGAGCATGCCAGCCAGGAAAGGGGGGGGTCAGAAGAAATAGGGGGCTGCCCGGGTAGTAGACTGGTATAGGAAGTCCAGACAAAGGTTTACTGGTAAGGAGCTGAGAGTTCTAATAAAGAGCAATTCTGGGTATCAGCCTCAGAATCCAAACTGGGTAGGAAAGAATGAGAGGCCAGGATGGGCCAGTCAACTAGGAGAAGTAGTTGGATCAAAGAGTTGGAATGCTATCTGATTAGGTCATGGAGCTGGCTAACTGGGTCAGGGCCTTAGGAGCCAGGATGGGTGGGAACTGTAGTGAGAGTAGTCTAGGGGATGAGAGGGCCCAAGGTGGGTTCTGGAACATGGATGGCTGAAGTGAGTGAAAGAGAACATTGGAGAGAGGGTGGGAAGGGACCTGGAAATCAGGTGTGGTAAATGGGTTGGCCACATGGACCGAGAAATGAGGAGCAGAAGAAGGAAGTCACAGGTCATGGCCCTGAAAGAACACTGGGTCTGTTGGTGGCTCTGAGAGCAAGTAGATCCTCCCCTGCTCCTAACCTGAGGTATGTGTCCTGGAGCGAAATGGGTCCTTTCCTTCAAGAGGGCTTCAGGAGTCAGGAGTTCAGTAGCATCCTTAAGGGAAGCCCGGAATTGTGGAGAGAAGTCTTTCTGAATGAGTTGAAGGTGGTAGGGAGTTCATTTACCATGAAATAGGGATTCTACTGGCCACAGTGTAAAGCTCTGGATAAAGTGGTGAGAGGAAGCCAAGGAGTTGTACAATTTAGGGAATGGGATTTGTTTAACTCAGTACATAATTCCACACCAAATGTTCAGAAAGTTCAGTCCTGCTGTTGTTGACAATTACAACCTGAGGAAGAAGAAGGAAGCAGGGAGATATGGAGAAGAACAGATAATCTGGCAATTCTTTCTCCAGAAGCTTTGGGAAAGATATAGACAGGAACATAGTTGAGTAAATTAAATTGGGAAAGTAGTCACTAAATTCCAAGGCATTTAGAAAAAATTTTCTTTAGAGGTAACCGAAGATATAAAGGTATGATCAGGGATAGGACTCGGGAGTAGACAGATGAGAAAAGAAAGAATTCCGACATGTGTCTTTAATTCCATCTGAAAACTATATGGAGCATATAAAACTGGAAGGTGCTAATGTAAAGATTGAACAGGAGGAGGTGGGCGGTAAGAAGTACTATAAAAAGATCTGAAGGGGAAAATATAGCATTCAAATGGAAGCAAGAAATATTTTGAGAGCCAACCAATGACAGCGTTCAGGAAGTAGAGATTGCCAGCCCAGTGATGAAAGAGTAGGGCACTATTATATTTGGGATGGATTTGGGTAGAGAGAGGTGAGAGGGATGTTTGGAAAACAGAAATATGCAAGAGCCGTGAATTAGAATTCTGGCAGGCTTGAGCAAGAAAAAAGTAAAATGCATCTTAAGATACGGAATGAACCACATATATGTGTACCAGGATCTTGATAGTGCCTGGCTTAAGTGGGGAAACTGAAGGAAGTGCCACTGATGACAACAAGGTCCCATTGTAAGAAACTGAAAAGAAATCTAAGCGATGACTTTAGGACTAGAGGGAACAAAATTGTACTGTATTTGGGATTCATGCTATATGAGTAGATTTTAGCTACCCTTGCCACAAAAACAACAAAAAAAAAATAGGTAACTGTGAGATGATGGGTATGTTGATTTGCGTCACTCTAGTAACCATGTTACTCTCTATATGTATTCCATAACATCATGTTGTATACAATAACATTTATTTTTAAAAAAGAAAATAGCAACCGTGATCAAGCAGTGGGTAAAAAAACCGTGATCACCAGTGTCATTAGTATTTTCAAATGTGATAAAGCAGAAACTCCTGAAACTGTATTTTTATTTTAGAGGGATTTGTGATGAATGAATAAAAGTCATCACTTTCTCTTATTAAAAAGAAAAAAAGAAAGGAAAAGAAAACTGCAAAGGTGCTGTAATTAATGGTGTCTCGAAAGGGAGAACGCCATGGCGAGCTTGTGATGATGGTGCTGGCTCACTTAGTTGATGACAAATGAGCGTCCTAAGCTACAGGCAGTGAAATGGAAGGGCAGGACAGAGATGTCTGAGGAAGCTCAGGCCATCTGATGATCTCCCACTAGCCAAAGAAAAGGACTCACTAGCCCTTTTCTGTCTTCATTTTCTGTCTACAGTTGAAATGCAGAATGATGATAAATTGCTGCTGTGGCCTAAAAGCATAAATATCTGATACAAATGACAGTGATACCCCACCTATCCAGATGTCAAGCTTTAGTTTGCTTTACTTATCTTCATTTATTACTCATATGGTACCAAACCCAGAATTAAGTAAAAAAGGTCTGAGCACTTGAAATAGTTGTCACAAATCCAATGAGCTTTACTCACAAGACAAGCCTTAGGCCCTTACTCAAAGACAGTGAATATGTACCAGTAAATCCTTCTCACACACGAATTTATGCTTGTCTGGATACCTACCCCACAGCAAATTAGGGAGTAGGAGGGGAGGAGGAAGAAGTCAGATATAATGATAGTGATGAAAAGTAAAAGCTCTTCTGACAGTAAAAGGAAATGTAGAACTATAAAAATGAGATAGGATACGAAGTGGTAATATTCAGTGTTCTGGGGCTGTGTATTATAGGGAAGAGTCCTAGACTTCTCAGAAGGGCCTGAGGGGATGTGTACATTGATGAGGCTGCATGGTCAAGAACGCTTCAAGTTAAGCAGTAGGTGTACACTCTGTTAAGAAGTAAAGGGAACAAAGGCGCATTTTAAAAACTCCCAACCAAAATGATTAAAGTAGTTTTAGAAGTATTTTAGCCTTCAAAAACAGTAAGCTCCAGTGATCTGGAAAATTCATTTAAGTGGTGATGACAGTATGAGTGAGTATCATTATTGGGTCTTAGGGTATTAGGAGGATGAGAGAACATGAAAAAAATTATAAAATTAGTTGAGAAATGAGTGATAGGCCCAGAAAGTAGATGAGGAAAGGAAGAAGAACATCTCAAATGAGGAGAGAGGTGAAGAGTGGTGGATATCTCTTTGTGGTTACAGATGCAGAGTTTGCCTGCATAAGATGACCTAAGTAATCACTTGATTACTTCAGGAAATAGTAGAATTTCTGTGATGGTCTTTGATTCTCACTGCAATACTTTGTACACAATGCATTATCAACTTATGGAATCCCAATAACATGTAATGCTTAAGTCTGATTCATTGATAGGAGCTATGGTTGAGTCACATTACTGTACCCATAGACTCCCAATTTTCTGTTTAGAAGTAGCTAGTGGCCATGCTTTAACTTACCTTTATTTTGTCATTTTTAAGGGAAACAGAAGTTGAATTGTGGGGAATAGTTTGAGAAACTACATTCTGTTGGGGAAATTTGGAGCCATAATATAAGTGAGCAGTTTATATTATACTATGACTAACTGATTTCTGTCAGCTCAAAAGAGAAACCAGGAAAACTTCAAGCTTTGAATTAAGGCATAACTTTAATTCATCCTTCAATTGGTATTTTGCTAGATACTTTCTTCCTCATCAGTTCTCTTAAACAGTGTAGCATGAGAAGGCTGTAGGGCTGGGGCTGGCCCAAGGCTAACCAGAGGCATTGCCTGAAAAGTTATACACAGGTAGCATCACTGAGAAGCCTCATCATATCACTCTTGATTTGGTTCAAGATTCTCATTATAAGTGATCATTTGCAAAAGCTAATCTGTCCACTAATTTATCCATTCAATAAACTTTTATCTGGTCTGGTCCCTACATAGTGTTTAAGGTATTGTAGGAACATATAAAGATGAATACAAAGTTTATTCATTTCATATGTGTTTATTTTTTATTTTATTTATTTACTTATTTTGAGACAGAGTCTCACTCTGTCACCCTGGTGGAGTACTGTGGCATCATAGCTCACAGCAACCTCGAACTCTTAGGCTTATGCAATCTTCTTGCCCCAGCCTCCCAAGAAGCTGGGACTACAGGTGCCTGCCACAATGCCTAGCTAGTTTTTCTTTTTTAGTAGAGACAGTCTCGCTTTCACTCAGGCTGGTCTCGAACTCCTAAGCTCAAGCAGTCCACCCACCTCAGCTTCCCAGAGTTATAATCCCATGGCTAGGATTATAGCCATGTGAGAGGTATTTATTAAACACCTATTATGAACTAGACACTCTACTAAAGGTTGGCAATATAGTATGACTAAGACACAGTGTTGGCCCCGAAGACATCACAGTTCAGTGGAGAAGGTTGACTGATAAAAAGACAGGATGGTTTAGGGTAGGACATGTTATGTATGGCATAAGCCTGGAATTCCAAGAGACACACTGGCAGAACACCTCACCTTTCAAAAGACTTCCTAGAAGAGGTGACATTTCTGACAATCCCTTCAAAGAATTTTGGTAATTTAGTTAAGTGCTTAAATCTTGAAGGAATGTTTTAGAGGATCAGGAAGGATTTTATTCTCATGCTTTCTGTGGTACACTGCAATAAATGATAGGATTTGTATCAGTGATGGGTTTTGATTGGTTGTTGTGATATTTTGGTTTTTTTAATATTTGTTGTCCTTAAAGATTTTATCAGTTAGCACCTTAATACTAAGTGACACATTTTCAGCGGGGTCTCCCGTCTGGGTTTGAAAAGGATTCTTCCCTCTTGGGTACCACACTCTTAACCATGACAAACCTTTGCTAAAAGGGCAACTCAACTTTATGTGGCTTCAAATATAATTTTGTCATCAAGTGAAGCAATTTACATATCATTAGTTAGGTCATATTTTTAGATTTTATTTTCTGAAAAGGTTAATTTTAATCAGCCACTTGCGCTTAATTAAAGTGACCAATTTTGAAGTACTTCATTCAGGCCCTCAGCCTTGCTAAAATTACAAGACGTTTTCCCTCACTAAATAGAAAGCTTGAAATTTTAGATCAAATATTGGCAAATTAGTTTGTTAAATTGATGCCATGAGTGCCATAAGTGGTGACCTCCTAAAGCTGAAAAAGAGATGCACATGGACAGAATCAGAGAGAAGCTAATTAACTTGTAACCCTGTGGGTGCCATACTGGTCCAGGGGAAGCCATGCCACCTTGTTTTCCTTTTTTTCCTCCCTTCACCATCCTCCACCTCCACAGCTGTAATTTTCCAGCTGTGAAGGCAAGGAAACATGTTCCTCATTCTCCATCACTGATATGGTTCATGCTGTCATAGTGGTTCATTTTTTCCTTTCCAAATTAAGGCAGTATGTTACAATCACAAGAATAGACCTTTGAAATTTGGTTTGCAAAAGGAATAAAAATCAAAGTAACATAGAATGAGAGTTCAGAGGTTACTATTTGATATGCCTTGGGTAAATGTCCAAATACATTGGGATAACTTCCCAATGTCTGTTGTAAAATGCTTCAGTAGGAAATAGGTGAGAAGATAGGGAAATGTCTTGTTTTTGTCTCTATTCAAGTTAATTAATATAATGTGGTCTGCTTCCTCTCACCCCACCTCCTGCAGGTCATCTGAATGCTGTTCAGAGTTGTAGTTATTCTGGGTTTTCTGTATTTGTCAACTTAATCTCCATGTCTGAATGTTAGTTACAAAAGGGTTTGGTTCATCAGAACTGAGTAAAGGCTGAGTTATGGCATGAGCTTTTGCTTCTTTGGAAATTCATAGAAATTTCAGTAGCCAGAAGCCTAAATATCCTAGAAACTCATGTCCCGGGACACTAGTTCCTTTATCATCCTATTTTTAGTACTTTTATTATTCTAAGACTAAAACAGATTTGAACCCTGACTGTATAAAGTGATGTGACTAATCACAAACCAATAGGACAGATCTTACACATCCAAATAAGTATCTTTCCATTTGAAGTGGTTGCCTTGAGTAGCTTACCACTTACAGGAGGTCAGTATACTTTCAAGATCCCTTTTGCAAGCACTTGCACAGATTTTGACATATTCTGTTGAACAAGCTTCATTATCACAAACCTTAGACTTTTTGAAAATGTGTGATTTTTTAAAAAGGTTAAAACTCATTGGATATGCAGTGTGCTACATAAGGTAGATGTCCTAGCTGACCACTACTATTTTTGGCTTAAAATGAGGTTTAACTAAAGAAATTCATTAGTCTTTGCTCATAGTAGAGGTAAAATAAGACACAACAAAGAATTTACCTATGTCAAAGTTTGGTTTACCTGGAGATAAGAAATTTTAGTACAAGAAAAAAAAATCTGTCATCACAGTGGAAAAGATGTTTATCATCCAACTATAATAAATATAATTTTAGACTGTTGAATGCTTTCCCTAAATTTTGAAATTAAAATTATGCTGGTTTCATAAAATTCATTGGAGAGATTTTCATCTTTTGCTATTGTTTGGAATAATTAAATCCTTGGGTCTCAAACTTAAACTTGGCTATATACTGCAATCACCCAAATGATTCTAATGTGCAGCCAAGGTTGTGAATCATGAGTTTAAATAAGATTAAAAGTGTTTGCCCTTAAAAACTGAGATAGAATTCCACCATAAAGCCAAATAGGGCCAATGCACTATTCAAGTTTTTTCCCTCTTTTGAATCAGTTTTGGTAATTTTTGATTTTCAAGAAAATCATCCATTTCTCTAGATTGTAAAAATATATTGCCATAGATGTCAGTAGTCTTTATATATACTATGTAATTCTTTTATTTATTTATTTATTGGTATCTTTATATTTTTTTCAAATTCTCTCATCTTATATATTTTTCTTTCTTTCTTTTTTTTTTGCTTAATCCTCAATCAGGTTCACGATGGGTTTATCAGTGTCACCTATTCTTGGGGTCAGGCATGGTGGTTCACCCCTGTAATCCTAGCACTCTGGGAGGCTGAGGTAGGTGATTGTTTGAGCTCAGGAGCTCGAGACCAACCTGAGCCAGAGCAAGACCTCTGTCTCTGAAAATATCTGGGTGTTGTGGTAGGCACCTGTAGTCCCAGTTACTTGGGAGACTGAGGCAAGAGCTCAAGAATTTGAGATTGCTGTGATTTTTGACACCATGGCACTCTACTGAAGGTGACAAAGTGAGACTGCCTCAAAAAAAAAAGTTACCTTTTCTTTCAAAGAACCAGCCTTTAGGTTTATGCATCTTTTCTTTTTTGTTTTCTATTTCCTTAATTTTAGCTTTTCTTTTTATTTGGTTTTCCTGTCCTTTTTCTAATTTCCTAAGATAAATACAGTCTTTTATGTGCTTTTTTAAAATAATGAAGGCATTTAAGGCTACATATCTTTTCTAATTTTGGTTTTGACTGAGCCTTCTATTTAACTTGTAATTTTGCTTTGATTTCTCTTTGATCCAATGCTTATTAATACTACAATTTTTAATTTCCAAGCATTTTAATTCAAGAAGCTAGATTTTTTTCTAATCACATTTTTATGAGAATGTGTCCTATAAAATGCTTCTTATTTTGAATGTGTTAAGATTTCTTTGAAGCCAAGTGTAAGATTGATTCTCATACTTAATCACAAACAATTTCAATTTCAATCACAAACAATCACAATTTCTCACAAACAGTATACCTGCATTTTGTGTTTTAGTAGTCTGGTGATCTTGGTATTTTAATGGGAGAATTTAACCTATTTACATTTAGTTTAACAACAAATATATTTGAAAAATTTTCCATCTACCTTACTGTTCACTTTGTTTAATCCTTTTCCTTTTCTTTTTGCTGCTTTGGTAGTTTTCTTTGTTATTTTATTTAGAATTTTTAGTGTGCTTTTCCATTCACTAATGGTTACCTTCTCATTCCTGACATTTCTAATAAATAATGGGTATGTGTATTTCTCAAATACCTATAACTTTATTCTTTCACCATGTTCCTCTATTTCTCCCAATAAAATAACTGTTTTCACACCTTCCATCTTCCCCATTCAGATAAGATTTGTTAGCTCATTTTATTTTTCTCCTCTCACCTTTCTGGCAAATATTAGCTATTTCTCATGCCATATTTTTAGTTCTTGACTATTATTGGGTTTTCTTTAGTATATCCCTTCTATTTGTAGCATCCTTGCTTGGTACTTAAATGCAAGTTCCATATTATCATATCGATTTATATTTAATTGTACATTTATATTTCAGGGTTGCTTGTTCACGTTTGTATTCTTTCCTCTTGGTCTTCCCCTGGCTTGAGGACCTTTTGTTACTGTTGTTATTTAGTTAGAGTATTTTCTTTTTTTTTCTTTTTTATTGAATGGTAACTATGTACATTAATGCACTTCTGGGGTAATGTGTGGGTTTTCACACACAATCCGAAACACTTCCATCAAACTCGTTAACATAGCCTTCATGTCATTTTCTTAGTTATTGTGTTAAAATGTTCATATTCTACTCTTAGAAAGATTCACTTGTACCCTTGTAAGATAAACCACAGAAGTGATCCCTCCAATCCTCCTCCCTCTAACCATTCCCCCCTCCCTTATCCCTCCCCTCTCCCTGTATTCTTAGGCTGTTATTAGGTTATAGCTTTCGTATAAAAGGCATAAATTAGTTTCATAATAGGGCTGTGTACATTGGATACTTTTTCTTCCATTCTTGTGATACTTTGCTAAGAAGAACATTTTCCAGCTCCATCCATGTGAACATGAAGGACGTAAAGTCTCCATCTTTCTTTATGGCTGCATAGTATTCCATGGTGTACATATACCACAGTTTGTTGATCCATTCGTGGATCAATGGCAACTGGGCCTCCTCCAAGAACCGGCAAATAAGAAATGGACTGCAATAAACATTCTGATACAAATATCTTTGTTGTAATGCGATTTTTGGTCGTTTGGGAATATACCTAATAAAGGAATTGCAGGGTCAAACGGCAGGACTATTTTTAGTTCTCTAAGTGTTCTCCAGATGTCTTTCCAAAAGGAATGTATTAGTTTACATTCCCACCAGCAGTGTAAAAGTGTTCCCTTTTCTCCACATCCATGCCGGCATCTCTGGTTTTGGGATTTTGTAATATGGTAGAGTATTTTCTTGAGTGTTTTCCTGTATGGGACATATGGATGCTATCTTCTCCAAATACAAGCTCCTTGAATGCAGGGACTTTGTATTGTTTACTTCTGTATTCCTAGTATTCAAAACTGTGCCTGGTACATAACAAGGAATCAATACATGTTCACTATTTTTGTGGTATTAGATCACTGTATAAACATATATGTCTTTCTTCTACCCTGAACATTTATATTGTTCGTGATATTTAATCCCTTGCACATGTGCAGATACTTTTCTATCAATCTGAAAAGTTAGTGTTTTGGCTGATACAGAATTCTTGGTTCATAGTCCTTTTTTCTCTTTAATTTGTAGATTTTATTCACAATCCCTTACCTTTCAACTACTGCAGATGAGAAGTCTGATATTAGGCTGATTCTTTTTCCTTCATTCTTTCTGTCTGGCCTCTTCTTACACTTTTTATCAGATAATAGGAATTTCGCCACCCCCATCAATTGTACATAGAAGTCGTGAGCTCTTTTAATCTTCAGACTAAAGTTTCTTTTTAACCAGAGAAAATTCCCTCTCTTATTTTTGTAATTGTTGCCTCTCCTCCATCTGTTCCTTTTTCCTGAGTCTGGAATGCTTATTATTGGCATATTAGGTCTCTTGGCTCTGAATTCTAGTTTTTTACTTATTATTCTTGATTTCCATCATTTTGCTTTTTGCTCTGTGTGACTTTTTCATCTGCTTGCTCTTTCAGGTCAATAATGTATTTTCCCAATCATTCTTTTTTCTTTTTAGTTAGCTTTAATCCATTGACATTTTACATTTGAATAGCATATTCTTAATGCCAAGAATTGCTGACTTTTTCTTCTTTAGTTTCTGCTTATTATTAAAAAAATGAAGTGGTGCTCTCTTTTCTCCAGCAGTCCTGTTTCATTAGGGACCATCTGCTTTAGCAGATCTGATTGGTCTATCTCTCTCTGGTTGCAGTATCCTCTTAAGTACTAGCTTATTTCAATTTTCTGTTTTCTGCTTAAGCTAGGTTAAGCCTTTCCATAGTTGGAGACACAACAGTTTCTACTCCTGCATCAAGAGTGTGAAAGGAAGTCTCTGTGTTCTTAGGTGCCCCTAAATACAAGTGTTTCTGTTCTTTTAGCTTCAGAGATGTGGAACAAGTTTTCTTACACTTTGTCTATTAAGATTCAACATTTCATCTCCCACAAACCAGGACCACACACATGCTGTGAACTAGAGCCACCCCTTAATCAAGCATCCACAGGTCCTTCTCAGACCTAGTTCTTCCATGTTCTCACCCTAGGGCTTTCTCCTGCTGTTCCTCTAGACCTCTTCAGACCTGGGCATTGCAAAAGAATCTGTAGCCTTTGGCACCCCTCAAGTTCTTCCAGCTTGTTCATCCAAGCCAGCTGAAGCTGGGGGAGGAAGAGTATCAAAGAATCCTTCCCTTTTCTTTAAGTTTTCATGAGCAATAGCCTGTATTTTTGCAAGTGTTTTGTGCTATCTAAGCCCAATGTGAATAAGGTTATGTGAATTAATATATAAGAAAATGTCAACTATTGAAATCTTAGAAATAATGTGGAGGTCATAATAAAATGAATCTCTTGTTTCATATGATGCTTTACATTTTTTATGTAATTTTATATACATACTCTCACTTGAGTAGTCCTGTGTGGTATTATCCCCATTTTACAGATCAGAAAACAACAGCTCATAGGGGTTAAATAATTTGTCCTGGCAGTGCCTGTGGCTGAAAGGAGTAGGGCACCAGCCCCATATGCCGGAGGTGGCGGGTTCAAACCCAGCCCCGGCCAAAAACTGCAAAATAATAATAATAATAATAATAATTTGCCCAAAGACATCTGGGTGAAAGTGGAGCTGGTCTAGAAAATTGGTCTTATTACATTATGTTACTGCTAATTTGTTCGCTTGCTATCAGTTGCCTTTAGAACATGTTATATTACATAAATGATTTCTAGACTCCCTAAGTTATATGCTGTAACCAATATTATATTTTTCAACTATTTCTACTATACTGATATGAACAACTTAAAATGTATATGAATGAAAGGTTCTGGACCCAAGGAAGAAAGATTGTTCCAAGGCACGAAACAAAGGAAAACAGAATCTTCATTCTGTAGAAATAATGTGGTCTTTATTTCCACCTGGATGCAGGTGGGATGAAATCAAGAAAGGAATCCCACACATGGGTTATGGTGGATGGGGATTTAAAGGGTCAGGGTGCTTAGCCTGGCATTGTGGTGAACGTCTGTAGTTCCATCTACTTGGAAGGTTGAGGCAAGAGAATTGCTTAAGCCCAAGAGTTTGAGGGTGCTGTGAGCTGTGACTCCACAGCACTCTACTGTGGGCAGCATAGTAAGACTCTGTCTCAAAAAAAAAAGGGGGGGATCAGTGTGTGTAGCAATTGGTGGCATTCTTATTTCCTGGGAGGGACATGCGTCTGATCCTTCCTGGGTGGGTCATGAACCTGACTCTGCCTGGGCAGGGCAATTCTATTTGGGCAGGTACACCTGATTCTATCGACATAGTAGGATGTTGAGTATAAAGTAATAAGATTTTCTTAATAATTTGAAATATAACAAAAAAGGAATTTGGAAATACTTTGAAAAAGACTGATATAACCGGAGTATATATATTATTTCATGAAGATAACTTTTGAAGGAGAACATGTATTTTGAATAATGAATACTTAAATTTTTCTTTTTGGGATGTGTATGTGTTTTGGAGGCAGAGTTTTTACTTTGTTACCTTTAGTAGAGGGCCATGGTGTCATAGCTCACAGTAACCTCAAACTCTTGAGCTCAAGTGATTCTCTTGCCTCAGCCTCCCAAGTAGCTGGGACTAAAGGTGCTGGCCACAACACCCAGCTATTTTTAGAGACACAGTCTTGCTCTGGCTCAAGCTGGTCTCAAACTCCTGAGCTCAGGCAATCCACCCACCTCAGCCTCCCAGAGTGCTAGGATTACAGGCGTTGAACCACCATGCTTGGCCTTGGGATGTGTTTCTAAAACATTTGGATTTGGGGGCGGCATCTGTGGCTCAAGGAGTAGGGTGCTGGCCCCATATACTGGAGGTGGTAGGTTCAAACCCAGCTCCAGCCAAAAACTGCCAAAAAAAAAAAAAAAATTGGGTTTGGCCAGATGTGGTGGCTTGTGTAATCCCAATGCTTTGGAAGGCCAAGGCAGGAGGACTGCTTGAGGCCAGGAGTTTGAGACCAGCCTGGCCAATATAGCAAGGCCTCATCTTTACAAAAATTAAAAAATAATTAATCAGCATTGTGGTGCATGCCTATAGTCCCAGGTACTTGAGAGGCTGAGGTAGGAGGATCACTTGAGCACAGGAGTTCATGGTTGCAATGAGCTATGATCATGCCACTGCACTCCAGCCTAAGTGACAAAGCAAGATTCTGTCTCTAAAAAAGAAATTTTAAAAATTGGATTTGTCTTACAGTCTAATAGAAGTCATGCAATAGGGAAATCAAGCATGACATTGAGAAAATGTAACCATGTTATATTTGGTTTTTTTTTGTCTTAAAGTCTTGTAATATAGGACTAAACAAATTAAAAGCTATTATAAAGACCAGACTTTTGTCCTAATCTCATCTCGTTTTTGTGCTAACACTATATTTTAAAGCATTGTCTCATACTCAAGGGTGATTATTAAAAATATTTAACAAGTAATATGGCCTGTTTAGTGATCACACAGAGTATATGCCAGCTATACACACCTGGTGTCGCATCAGTGCATGTTGGCAGTGTATCAGCCCTGAGCATAGTCACAGTGCATAGCACCTTTCACTTGGTATTTTCATATCCATTCTCTCAGGTTATGTGAATTGGGGAGGGTTATAATGTCATCCCCTTTTTGTAAATTGAGGAAATTGCAGCCCTGAGAAGTTTAGCATAGGGCCCCTTAGAATAAATGATTTCTGGCTTTTTGTTTAGTGTTGTTCCTTGGGTAGAAGTTTGATAGACAAATACCAGCTCCTTTCAGAGAGAACTCAGAATAGGTGGTGGGTAGAATGAACAACCCCCTGGAATCTTCCTTTCCCAAGCTAATTCCTCACTTCTGGGTCCCTTGCAGAAGAAGTCTGCCCTGGAAGAGTGAAATTGGCTCAAGCAAGTGAGCAGATTTTTCCCAGTGGAAGAACTTAACCCAGCCACTTCTCTTCATGTTCACTGGGACGATGTGTTCAAAGCCTTACTTCAAAAGGACATTCTTTTCATTGCTTGTTTTTCCCTCTCTCCTTCCACAGAACGGTCTCCCCTCAGAGAACAACCCATATGTTTTTAATGGTGATTTCGTAGATAGAGGAAAAAATTCCATGGAGATCCTAATGATCCTATTGGTGAGTTTTCTCGTCTACCCCAACGACGTGCACTTGAACCGAGGGAACCATGAAGATTTTATGATGAATCTGAGGTAATCTAGACCTTTAGATTTCTTCTTTTATTTTCTACTCTAGAAAATGCCACCACATTTAGTTCCTAGTAGAAAGTTAGAGGGGAAGGTAGAGAAGGTGAGATGAGGGGAATCTCAAGGAAGACCTCACTGCTTACCCTTATTCACCACCCCCAATCTTCTACTGACTATTAGTTGCTCTGAAGTTTCCTTCCCATTTTCTGGTTCTGTTCTTCCTTTTTCCTTCTATTATGTTCTTTCTTTTGTTCCACGCCCATCCTTCACAGGCCAAATTGTGTGCTGGGTAGTTGTGTTAGGCCAGGTTTGGAGATGTAGTAGGTTCTGTGAACAGATTTGGATGGAATCGTTCTGTTGTTGCTCTTGCTTTGCCTCAGATGTTGTCTCAGAAACTAGTACCATGTTTTCCACTGATGTGTGTTTTTTATGACATGGTAATTGCTTCTGGCATAGTTGTTCATAAACATATTTGAGAACAGCTGTAACATAGCATTTCAACTATCTGACTCACTGGAAATTTGAGAAATGAAGCTTGGTTAGATGGTTTGAGAATTTTTGCTGAAAGGCTCGGTAGGTGACAAATGTTCCCTTTTTCCTTCTTTCTTCTTTTACTTTTAAAAATCTTTCATGGTATGGAAAATAGAAATCAGTGCTCTAGGGCAGTGAGATATTATTAAGAAAATCATACTTTTGGTCCTAGGCTTTTGGGTGCCTTCATCAAAGCTTAACAACTGATTAGCTTTATCTTTTGGGCAGTTTTGGCACCTGGCCTGAGTACAGAATTTCAATTCTGATTCTTAAGATGTAGAAATAGGGCCAGATATGGTGGCTCACACCTGTAATCTGAGCACTCTGGGAGGCCAAGGCCAGTGGATTGCCTGAGCTCACAGGTTTGAGACCAGCCTGAGCCAGAGCAAGACCTCATCTCTTAAAATAAATAAATAAATAAATAAATAAAATATATATACACACACACACACACACACATATATATATCCAGGCATTGTGGCGGGTGGCTGTAGTCCCAGCTACTCGAGAGGCTGAAGCAAGAGAATCGTTTGAGCCCAGGAGTTTGAGGTTGCTGTGAACT
>NW_003852446.1:4235923-4238919 GCF_000181295.1 Otolemur garnettii
TAGAGGGCAATAAAGTGAGACTCTGTCTCAAAAAAAAAAAAAAAAAGATGAGGAAGCAAATGCCAAGACTATAAATGACAAAAAAAAAAAAAAAATCCCAGGACTATTATCAGAAGTTCACATATATCATATAACTCAATACTTTATTTGGGCGTGCCATTTATCCTTTTATTTATTCAGTTAGCCATTCATATTTATCTAGTGCCTATAATGATTAATGGAAGAGACATGGCTCCTGTCTTCATAGTTTACATCTAGCAGCGAAGACATATGTTCAGTAGGTTTTTCAAGTGTGATGAGTGTGAACAGGGAGAATCCAACCTGGTCTGAGGAATGTTAGAAGTTCCTCCCGTAGTAGTATGGTGCTAGCCTGACTCCTAATGGATGAATTGAGCAATCAAGAGAGAGCCATTGTAGGGGGATGGGAAATGTGTTCCACAGTGAGGGGACAACTTATGCAGACCTTAAGATAAGGTTTTTTATACATAAAAGAAGTTCAGGAGGTAGGAGCCATAGACTGAGGGACAGGATGGTGTCTTGTCTTATAAGAACAACAGAATATCATTAAAGAATACCAAACAGTTTGTGTTTTAAAATGTAGAAGGTGGGGCGGTGCCTGTGGCTCAGTGGGTAGGGTGCCAGCCCCATATACCAAGGGTGGTGGGTTCGAACTCGGCTCTGGCCAGACTGCAACAAAAAATAGCCAGGCATTGTGGTGGGTGCCTATAGTCCCAGCTACTTGAGAGGCTGAGGCAAGAGAATCGCCTAAGCAAGCCCAGGAGTTGGAGGTTGCTGTGAGCTGTGCCGACACAGCACTCTACCGAGGGTGATAAAGTGAGACTGTCTCTAAAAATAATAATAATAATAAAATGTAGGATGTCAGTTTTTAGGAAGTAGCAGAAGAGATAGATAATGGGTTCTCACTTAGACTAGGGTGGTGGTATTGGAGATGCACAGAAACAGATTCGAGAGCAGTTTAGGCAATGTTGATTTAAGGCTCAGTAACTTGATATGGGAGTATCAAAAGAGGAGGGAGCCAAGGATGACTTCCAGGTTCCTTGTTTGAGTTTGGGGGTACAGCAGCATTATTCACTGGTATGGGGAACATAGAAAAATGAGTGGTTGGGATGAGGGAGAGTGATGAATTCAGTTTGAGGTAAGCTCATTTCAGGTGTTGTGGAGTAGCTAGTTGACTGTGCACATCCGGAGATCAGAAATGAAGTATGCCCTTGAACATGGTCTTGCAGTGTTGATACTAGGTAATAACTGAAGCCCTGGGCAGGGATGAGATTGCTAAGGGAGACCATGAGGGGAGAAGAGGGTCTTGGACAGAATCTGAAGGAACTCCAAGGTTTAAGCCTAGGTAGGCAGAACTGGCAAAGGAGATGCACAATAGCCAGAAAGGCAGTGCAAAATCAAGAGAGTTTGCTGTCACAGAATCGAAGAGAAGAAAACATTTTCAGGAGGATGGTAAAATCAGCTGTATTTAGTATATTTTAGAGAGGATAAGAAAGGTGAGGACTGCCAGGTGTCCATTGGATTTAGCAACATGGACACCTTTGGTGAATACAGGATAGAATTCATCTCAGAATACATAATATTACACTGTAGAAGGCTGACATGACATGAGTTTTGGAGTGAGTGTTCTGTATGTACTTCATAGTGTCGGATATTAAGGGTACCTACTGTTACCCTAAATCAAGGAAAAGTAATTGAAAAACATTTCCATCATCAAATCTCCCTTACCGGTTACTATTCAGGCATTAAAATTCCTGACATTTTCTATAATACTAAAACCCTCTATATCATTCATTACATGACCTATATCAGCAAGAGCATAAAGAACCAACTTGTTATCTTCTAGGGTTTCTTTATCTTTTTTCAGCCTTTCCTTCTTTCTAATCATTTAGCATAAGATATAGGATGTCTGAGAAATTCTATCTAAATGAAAAACCTCCCACCAAGCTTCCACAGCTACCACAGCACATTTCTCTGAACTCTCGCAGCATTTATACAACCTATTACATATTTATTAAATTGTCTTATAATTGTTTCTTGAAAATCTGTCTTCTTTCCCCAACTCTACTGTAAGCTCCTTGAAGGTAGGGATGATGCTATTGGTTGTTTTTGTTCTTATTCCTGTCTAGCAAAGATTTGAGTAAGTAATAGTTTCAACTGAAGTCTAGTTTTTTGAGCTTTTGGTATTCACAACAGTGAGATGTCAAGGGCTCCCCTTGACTCATGTAAGTAGGAGTTATTAACAATAATTAAATAGTTTAAATCTCATTTGTTTTTTTCAGGTATGGCTTCACAAAAGAAATTTTGCATAAGTATAAGGTAAGATACATACTGTTTTTTTAGCATTCACTTTGCTGTTTATACATAGAAGTAAAAAAAGAGCCAATGAAGATCAAACTAATGCTTTAGGAAAGGTAACTATCAATTAGTTGGAACCCAAGCCAATAAAATAAAAACAGAGCAGGACACTCTGGCTATGGTAGACTTAGATTTTTTATTAGGCATTTTCATTGTGATTTCTGTGTAAGTTTTAGTGGATATAAAATGTACTCCATTGCTTTAAAGGTACCTGGGTTTTGTTTTACTCAGTTATGGTAAGACACACAGACTTACACACAGACACACACTCAGAAATGACTGTCATGAAGGAAAAGTTTTCTTTTCTTTTCTTTTTTTTGAGACAGAGTCTCACTATGTCACCCTTGGAAGAGTGCTGTGGCATCACAGCTCACAGCAACCTCAAACTCTTGGGTTTAAGTGAATCTCTTGCCTCAGTCTCCCAAGTTGCTGGGACTACAGACATCCACTACAATGCCCAGCTGTCTTTTGGTTGCAGTTGTCATTGTTGTTTGGCAGGGCCAGGCCAGGTTCGAACCCACCAGCTTTGGTGTATATGGCTGACACCCTATCCACTGAGTACAGGCACTGAGCCTGAAGGAAAGGTTTTCTTTTTTTCTTTTCTTTTTTTTTTTTTTTTT
>NW_003852446.1:4239120-4280132 GCF_000181295.1 Otolemur garnettii
TTAACTGCTTGAGCCACAGGCGCCGAGCCAAGGAAAGGTTTTCTAATAGGGGTCACTGCATGCCACACTGGGATGAGCTCTTAGGGAAGTATCAGAGTTGGTCAGAAGACTGAGGGATGAGGGGAAATCAAGGGCAAGAGCCTTAATTGTGGTTTTTCATGGGAGAGGGAAAGAGTGAGGCACTTCAGTGAAATTGGGTTTAGGATTGATTAGCAGGAATAATTTTGACCTGCTCTAAGACATAAGGATTGCCCCTAGTTGTCTGGTACCTGGCCCTGGGTGATTAGAGCAGAGGAATAGTGGCCCTGAGTGTTGAGAGCTCTTAAAGGAGGTGGTTGGGGGTTGGGCTCTGGATTGGTTGGTTTGCACATGTGAAGGGCAGTCATTCATTGTCTCTAGGAATTAGCTATCCCTGGGAGGGGCAGTCTTTCCTCCAAAGCCAGCAAGGCCCCAAGATGTCATAGTATCAAAAAATATGGAATAAAATAACATACTTAATGCATGCTAGTTGGTCAGCAGCTCCTTGCTGACTTCCTTTGAGTGGCATGAAAACTGTTGTTCTTTGTCCATACGTGGGATTATTCAATAAAGTGAACCTGTAAGAAAAATAAAACTTACTCAAGTTCTTTCTTACAGCTACATGGAAAAAAAATCTTAGAAATTTTGGAGGAACTCTATACCTGGCTCCCGATTGGTACAATCATTGACAATGAAATCCTGGTCACACATGGTGGGATATCAGAGTCCACAGACTTGAATGTACTCCATCGTCTAGAAAGAAACAAAGTAAGAAGTAATGTTGACATGAATCTTGTCTCAGAAGTTTATAAGGGAATGTATACCTCTTTTCACTTGTTATAATTGGATTGATTTATGTTTTAGTGGTTGCTGTAACTCTGAAAAGATTAGTACAAATTTTGGGTGGCGCCTGTGGCTCAGAAGGGTAGGGCGCTGGCTCCATATGCCAGAGGTGGCAGGTTCAAACCCAGTCCCAGCCAAAAAAAGATAAGTACAAATTTTAAGAAAATCTATGTGTTGAGGGTTGGGGTCCTGGTTCCCCAAACCCACTTGACCTGGTTCAACTACTCAGCTAAACTAGAAAGTTCGACTGAGGCACAGCAGTAATCGAAAACAAAAGTGGGTGGAAACTGAAGCGGCACAGAAAACTGGGTCGGCACAGATGATGTGGACAGAAAGCAAAAGTAATCACAAGTTTCAGGGTAATAAAGAGAGATTTGATTTAGGAAGAACAAAGAGAAAGTTTAGAGCTCTTCCAAAGAGAGTTGGAGAAAAGGTAAGAGAAAGATGGAGATGCAACAGCCTGCAACAGTATAAATACTCTGTGTTTGAAATTAGTTGCAAGTCTTTCCTTGGTCTCTCTGCACCTGGAGGCAGTATTGCCCTTTTGTATTGGTCATTGATTGTCTTTTTCTGTTGGTCATTGGTTACCTAGGTTACTTCATGCTCACATTCTTATGGGCCTTCCAGACTTCCTGGTTCAGCAGGCCAGGTTTTCTTTCTACTCCTGAAGCCCTTTTCTTAGTGTTCCTTCTCACTGATTGCATGATTAAAAGAACTATATGGGTAACTTCTATATATTGAAAATATTTTATTCAATTCATGTTGAGAGTGGAAAAATGAGAAAACATTAGCATTTTATATGCAGTAGTTTCTCAAAGTGAAAAATCTTGATTTTTAAAAATTCAAGTCTCAATTAATTCATTTATATTGCAGTAAAGTATATATACCGTAAAATTGACCACTGAGGCCTGATGGCTCATGCCTGTAATCCTAGCACTCTGGGAGGCTGAGGCGGGTGGATTGCTTGAGCTTATGAGTTCAAGACCAGCCTGAACAAGAATAAGGCCCCATCTCTACTAAAAAAATGAAAAACTGAACAAGAGAATCTCTTGAGCCCAAGAGTTTGAGGTTGCTGTGAGCTATTATACCACAGCACTGTACCAAGGGTGACAAAGTGAGACACTGTCTCAAAAAAAAAAGAAATTGACCATTGATAACCATTTTTAAGTATGTAGTTTAGTGGTCTTAAGTATACTCACATTATTGTACACCTATCACCTCTATCACCACCATCTATCTCCAGAACTTTTCAGTCTTCCTAAACTAAAATTCCTTACCCATTAAATGCTAACTCCCCATTCTTCCTTCCCTTCTAGCCTCTAACAACCACCATTCTACTTTCTGTCCCTATGAATTAGACTATTCTAGTTACCTTATATAGGTGGAACCCATATGGCAATTTATTTCTGAATTGATATGCTTTCCCTTATAATATATTTCAAATGGTTCAGGATAATTTTTTAAGTGTTTTAACCCTAAATAATTGTATTAGATACAAATAAAAGCAGAACAGGAGTCTTTGTAAAACCTCTTAGGGAGGTGTCCATGTGGTGCCTATAATATTCTACACCTAGTAAAGGGCTCCTTGGGTGGACCTTACAATTCTAGTTCTTTAGAATTGTCTTCCTTCTGTATCTGAGTCAGGGCAAAGCCCCCAGACTAAAGATGTAGGGAGTTGTCATGTTGGCGTAAGAACTAGTAGCAGCCGTGGAGCCAGATAATGATATACAGTGCTAGTGGGAAACCTGGATTGTTAGCCCCTTAGGACTGATAATTAACTTGTAACCAATATTGGGCAGGTGAAGTCTAAAGCTGGAATTTAATCTGATGGAGACATAAACCCCTTGTTGCACCTTGAGTTTTCAGAGTCATTAAACCTTTGTGCACGTATGAATGATAATATTGGTGGTAATGTCCTCTTATTCTTTTTTTTCTTTTTTGAGACACAGTCTGACTCTGTCACCCTGATAGAGTGATGTGTTGTCATAGCTCACAGCAACCCCAAACTCTTGGGCTTGAGCAATCCTCTTGCCTCAGCCTCCTAGGTAGCTGGGACTACAGGCTCCTGCCACTATGCCCGGCTAGTTTTTCTATTTTTTAGTTTGTTTTTTCTGTTTTTAGTAGAGACAGGATCTCACTCTTGCTCAGGTTGGTCTCCAACTCCTGCACTCAGGGGATCCTCCTGCCTTGGCCTCCTGGAGTGCTAGGACTACAGGGGTGAGCCACAGTGGCCAGCGTTCTCATCCTTTTAATTTCCACTTAAATATAACCTCAAGACTAGATCAGGTCCCCCTTTACATGCTGACAAGCCCCTTGTATATATCCTTCATAATAATTACCAAAATTAAATAAGGAATTATGGCACCATTTACTATCTTCCTCTGCTTCTCTAATTCACTGATAAAACCCCAGCACCTGACATGTAGTAAGTAATTAATATTTGTTGATGATCTTCTAAGAGATTTAAGAGAAAAGTAGGACAAATGTAAGACAAAACTGGATAGAAACTTTTTTACCACCCGTTTCCTGATTCTGTAGTGATTTTACATAGCTCCCTCCCCCACCTCACTGATAACCACACTTCCTGATTTGCCACTGTTATCCAGGTGTAATTGCTAATAGTGCTTCCTTTTGCACTCAAATATATCCCAGTTGCAGTTAAGTTTAAAGCACCTTTTTCATGATATCAGTGAATCCTCAAGCCAATAAGATATTTTGATCAAAATAAGATAGTATTAGTATTAAGATAACAAGTAGATACAGTTCCAGCCAAGAGCAAGGGAACATGTTTTTGTCAGTCAAATATTGACAAGCAGGTGGCATGAAAGCTACAGGCCACTACCACCATGCACCCTATGACTACAGTGCTAATTAGTCATGGCAGCCACTACTAATTGATTAGATTGAAAACTTTTGCTTTCTTGAGGTTAGCCTGAGCAGCCAGCCCTAATTAGGGCATTTGGAGATACTGGGAACATGTCTCTGGAATGCCCCTTTCTAGTTCTGTGGAGGCCCTAAATTGAGAGCTACCTTGACATAGGAAAGACTTCGAGACTCTGACATTAGACAGATTGAGGTCTAGGTTTACATCCTGACTGGGCCATTTCCTGGCTGGGTGACTGGACAAGGTTTTAAAGTTTTCCAATCTGCAGTTTCCATATCTATAAATTGGAGATAAAAATACCTACTATATCAGATCATTGAGAATATTAAGTATAATTACTTAGGTGAAGAAATGGCATACAGTAAATACTAAACATATAGCTCTCTTTTCTTTTTTTCTGATACTTGGATCTGAGGTTTGAATTTCAGTCACCAAGACAGACGCTGGGGAGTTTAGGGGCCAGCAATTTTCCCAGGATGCCTCAAATTTCACCCCTTTCAGGGATCACGGTTGAGCCTGCTCATAAAACTGATTTTAAAGATGTGAACTTTGGGGTGGTACCTGTGGCTCAAAAAGGTAGGGTGCCAGCCCCATATGCCAGAGGTGGCTGGTTCAAACCCAGCCCCAGCTTAAAAAAAAAAAAGATGTGAACTTTGACTTGTGTATTGTTTGTATCTTCTACCCATCATAGAGTTAGGTGGAACTAGCACTAGCAGCACATACTTGTCTGAAATATGATTGAACTGTAGTGAATATGTTAGGTTCACACCTTTGGTTCTCATCTTATCAGATGAGCTACAAAAGTAGCTTTTCAGGTCCAATTTTATAACTTCCCATCCCATAGGATCCTCCAACTCCCCAGGGTAGAGGTGAATATAATTCCTGGTTTACCCTTGTTGTTGTGGAATCATTGTTAATAGGGGAGTAGAAGGGGTAAGAGGACCTGGCAACAACCTGCTTCTAGGTTCATTAAAGGTATTTTGTAAGGTGGGAGGGTGGGGAGGTCAATGTAGAAGAACAGAGAAGGAAGATTCTGTAAGATTAAGACTCTGGTTTATATTCTTCAAACTGCCCAGCAGGGTATGTGGGAAAAGATGGCCAGTAGGACCCCCCCTCCCCAGGAGAAAATGGTGGTATGGTGCTTTAGGGGGTGCTAGAGCAAAGTATCCCATTCCCAAGTGGCCTTGAAAACTACAGAGCTGCACATACTTAAAGACCATGTGACCTTGCCAAATGAGCTTATCAGAAGTGAGTTGTGTAGACCCATGTTCAGAGGATCCTCCCAGAATATTCTGCTGTATGACCTGAGGACATTTGCTGGCAAGAGACAAGGCAGGTAGGCTGTGAACTAGCTAATAATAGCTGAGATTGAATTTCCAACTAGCTCAATGAGACAGGACCTCAGAATAAGATTCAATTTAATTTTGAAAAATAAAAATAAGATTTCCTATACACCCTAGTGAGTAGAAGAAACTAAGCATCTACCACAGAGAATTGTCCATCACTGAGCTGTGGCCAACAGTGTAACCAAAGTATTATTGAAAATTCTTTTGTATAAAGGTATGATGCTACAAAGAATCAAGTATAAAATTATAGTCTCAGATTATGGGAGGGAACACAGAAGGGATTATAGTAGTAGTTGATATACTATCAGAAAGACAATTTATTTTCAAAAAACAAAATCCTATTTTCTAGGATTTGGACCACATTCAATTGTTGGCAGGTTGAGGTTGAGAACATCGCTGCATTAGGTTGAAGGGCTTCCAAAGTTTTCAATTTGTGTCTCTTTTGAGAATTTTCCTAGACAGAGATGTGATTTTTCTTATTTCTCCTGGAAAACACAAGAAAGCAAAAAGCACCCACACTCTGACAAGGTGTTTCTGAACTCCTTAAGACTCAACTCCAGGCTCAGCGCCCGTAGCCCGTAGCTCAATGAGTAGGGCACCAGCCACATACACTGAAGGTGGCAGGTTCCAGCCCAGCCCAGGCCTGCTTAACAACAGTAACAACTGCAACCAAAAAAAAAAAAATGGCCAGGTATTGTGGTGGGTGCCTGTGGTCCCAGCTACTTGGGAGGCTGAGGCAAGAGAATCACTTGAGCCCAAGAGTTTAAGGTTGTTGTGAGCCATGACACCACAGCACTCTACCGAGGGTGACATAGTGAGTCTCTGTCTCAAAAAAAAAGACTCAACTCCAGGTGTAGATAAACCTCAAAGGGAGGCTGGTTTTTCCTATACTAGCATCTTCCATTTCCTGTGTTGATGCCTGAACATGTCTAACAGCTTCAAAACCCTAATGAAAAGCTTTCCCTGTATGGCAGTGTCTCTAGTTGAAACATGTACAAACAGAATTTAACAGGCCCATTTTACAGACATCCTTGGATTAGCAGATATAGGAGGTGGTACGATAGAAAAGGTGACTGTGGCTTGGTCCTGTAGCTCAGTGGTTAGGGCACTAGCCACATACACTAGAGCTGGCAGGTTTGAACCCGGCCGGGGCCTGCTACACAACAATGACAACTACAACAAAGAAATAGCTGGCCAGGCATTGTGGCAGGCACCTATAGTCCCAGCTACTTGGGAGGCTAAGGCAAGAGAATCACTTAAGCCCAAGAGTTTGAGGTTGCTGTTAGCTGTGACACCAGAGCACTCTACCAAGGGCAACACGGTGAGACTCTGTCTCAAAAAAAAAAAAAAATAGAAAAGTTACTGTGTGTTTTTCAGTGGGTTGAGGCACAACAATACAGACAGGATCCCAACTGGTGCTAAGTCTCTGCATGCCACACAATAAGCAGCGGGCTTGGCTAAAACATGAATTTGTTTTATAGATGAAATCTGTGCTGATACCACCAATGGATGTAAGTAGAGACCAGGCTGTGGAATTTGAGCAAAGTAGAATGGGTATATCTGTTTCTGCGTCAGAGATATTCAAACAAGGCGAAACTTCTGAGCATTTATCAAGGCATGAATGGGAACAGGTAGGTACTCAGCATGTTCACTGGCATGAAAATAAAGATACCACCATACATATTACAATATATAGCCAAAAACTGACTTTTACTTTATACACAGACCAGATCATTCTCTCTGAATTTATCACAGTATTTTAAGAGCTTTATTGAGATGTGATTCACATACTATATATCTCACCTGCTTAAAGTCCAAAATTCAGTAGTTTTTAGTAAATTCATTGTGTTGTAAACCTATTGCCACAATCTAAGTTTAGAATTTTAGAATATTTTCATCATCCAAAAAAGAAAGCCCTATACCTATTAGCAGTCACTCCTATTACCCCCAGCTCTCTCCACAAACTCCAGCCTTAGGTGACCACTAATATACTTTTTATAGATTTTCCTATTTTGAACATGTTATAGAAATGGGCAGATACACTATGTGGTCTTTTGTGTCTGGCTTCCTTCACTCAGCACAATGTTCTTGAGGTCTACCTACGCTATAGCATGTCTCGGTACTTACTTCTTTTTATTGCTGTATAATATTGTATTATATGGATAGATACATTGTATTTATTCATAAGTGGATGGACATTTGGGTTATTTTTTCGCTTCTTGGCTGTTATAAATAATGCTGCTGCAGACATTCACATACAGGTTTTTATGTGCATGTATGTTTTCATTTCTCTTGGGTGTATGCCTAGAAATAGAAGTACTGGGTCATAAAGTAACTCTGAAGAAAGTTTAACATTTTAAGAAAGTTTCAGACTGTTTTCCCAAGTGGCTATACCATTTTACATTTCCACCAGCAATGTATGAAGCTTTCACTTTCTCCACATTCTCACTAACACTTGGCTATTGTACATCCTTTTGATAGTAGCCATCATGGAGGGCAAGAGGTAGAATTTCATTGTGGTTTTGATTTGTGTTTCCCTAATGACTAAAGATGTTGAGCATCTTTTCATGTGTTTATTGGATATTTATAGATCTTCTTTGGAGAAGTGTCTATTCAGCTCCTTTGCCCATTTAAAAAATTATTTACCTTTTTATTATCGGATTGTTAAGAGTTTTTTTATAATTCTAAATACAAACCCCTTATGAGATACATTTTTTGAAAATATTCTCCCCATTCTATGGGTTGTCTTTTCCCTTTCTTGATGGTGACCTTTACAGCACAACAGTTTTTAATTTTGGTGACACCAATATTATGTGTTTTTCTCCAGTTCCTCATGTTTTTGGTGTTGTATCTAAGCTGTTGTCAAACTCTAAGTCACAAAGATTAATTCCTTTTTCTTTTTTTTTCTTGAGACAGAGTCTCACTATGTCACCCTTGGTAGAGTGCCATGGCATCACAGCTCCCAGCAACCTCAAACTCTTGGGCTCAAGTGATTCTCTTGCCTCAGCCTCCCAAGTGGCTGGGACTATAGGCACCCACCACAACACCTGCCTTTTTTTTCATTGTAGTTGTCATTATTGTCTAGCAGGCCCTGGCTGGGTTTGAACCCGCCAGTACCCGTGTATGTGGCTGGCAACCTAACCACTGAGCTGCAGGCACCAGGCCTATTACTTTGTTTTCTTCTAAAAGTTTTAGAGATTTAGCTGTTACATTTAGATGTCTGATCTATTTCTAGTTAATTTTTGTGTATAGTGTGAAGTAGAATTCCAAATTCATTGTATTTCATGTGGCTATTCAATTACTCCAGCACTATTTCTTCACAAGATTATTCTTTCCTCATTGAATTTTCTTGACACTTATCAAAAATCAATTGACCATAACTATAAGGGCTTATTTCTCAACTCTTAACTCTGTTTCACATGTATATTTTTATCTTTATGTCAGTACTATACAATTTGGATTACTATAGCTTTGTAGGAAATTTTAAAACTGGGAAGTGTGAGTTCTCCAACTTCTTTTTCAAGATTGTTCTGGCTATTCTGGGTCCTTGAATTTCCATATGAATTTTAGAATCAATTTATCAATTTCTACCAAAAAGCAGCTGGGTTATTGGTAGGGATTGCCTCGAATCTATAGTTCAATTCAAGTACTATGGCTAGCTTAACAATGTTATATCTTCAATCCTGTGAGCATGGGATGTCTTTCCATTTATTCTTTAATTTCAGCAGTGTTTTGTACTTTTAAGCACAGATTTCTTGCATTTGTTTTGTCAAATTTATACTGGTCTGTAGTTTTCTTATTATATCATTGTCTAATTTTGTTATTAGAATAAGATTGGCTTCATAAGATAAGTTGGGAAGTATTATCTCCTTTTTTATGCTTTGGAAGAATTTGCGAAGGATTGATACTAATTTTTCAAATGTTTTGGTTGAGTTCGTCAGTGAAGCCTTCTGAGATTTTCCTTGTAGGAAGTTTTAAAATCACTAATTCAATCTTTTTTCTTGCTATAATTGTATTCAGATTTTTAATTTCTACTTGAGTAGTAGTTTGTGTCTTGGTAGTCTTGGTAGTTTTGTTTTTCTTAGAATTTGTACATTTCATCTGATTTATCTAATTTTTTGGCCTAAATTTGTTTGTAGTGTTTCTTAACAATTTTTTTCTCCTATGAGTCTGGTAATAATATTCCCTCCTTCATTCCTGATATGAGCAATTTGAGTCTTCTCTCTTTTTGTCTTAGTCAGTCTCACTAAGGTTTGTCAATTTTCTTGATCTTTCAAGGAACCAGTTTTTGGTCTATTAATGTTCTCTATTGTTTATTCTCTATTTTACTTACCTTTGCTCTTATTTTTATTATTTCCTTTCTTCTGCTTGTTTTAGGCTTAGTTTGCTCTTCTTTTTCCAGTTTTTTACTTGGAGGTAATGTTGATTTGAGATCTTTTTAATCTATTAATAAAGTTATACATTTATCTATAAGTACTGTTTAATTCCATCTCATAAGTTTTACTGTTGTATTCTTTTTTTTCTTTTTTTGGAGACAGAGTCATACTCTGTCACCCTGGGTAAAGTGCCATGGTGTCTTAGGTCACAGCAACCTCAAACTCCTAGGCTCAAGTGATCCACTTGCCTCAGTAGCTGGGACTACAGGAGCCTGCCACAATGCCCAGCTAGTGTTTGAGATGAGGTCTCACTCTGGCTCGAGCTGGTCTTGAACTCCTAAGCTCAACTGATCCACCCACCTCAGCCCCACAGAGTGCTAGGATTATAGGTTCAAGCCACAGCACTCAGCCTATGTTGTAGTCTTAATTCTTTCATATCAAAGTATTTTCTAAATTCCCTTGTGATTTCTTCTTTACCCCATGTGTTATTTAGGAGTGTATTGTTGAATGTCTACATATTTGTAAATTTCCCATATTTCATTCTTTTAATGGCTTCTAGTTTAAATTGACTGTAGACAGAAAACACATACTTTGCATGATTAAACCCCTTTAAAACTTGTTTTTTTCTTTCTTTGGTAAATCCTTTTAAAACTTACTGAGACTATTTTTTGTGGCCTAACATATGGTCTATCCTGGAGAATGCTCCATGTGCACTTGAGAAGACTATATATTTCACTCTTTTTGGTGGAGTGTTTTATATTTGTCTCTTTGAGCATATTTATAATAGTTGCTTTGAAATCTTTGCTAAGTCAACATCTAGCCACTTTAAAAGCAGTTTCTATTACCTGCTTCTTTTTCCCCATGTATGGGTCATATATTTTTTTTGCATGTCTTATAATTTTTTGTTGAAGACTGGATATTTTGGATAATATAGTGTAGTAACTCTAGATAGTTATTTCTATACCCCCCTTCTGAGGCTTGTTGTTATCATTTGCTTTTTTGTTTGTTTATTCATTACCAGTGACTGGTCTGGATAATTTAGTACACCCTTCAGTGTGCAGTTCCTGAGGTGATTCCTCACAGAGTGCTGCCTTGGGCGTGCACACAGCTTCCGTAACCACCAGGGATGCTTGTGGTTTTAGCTGACTCTCTTTGACTCTCCTTTAAGCTTCTGGTCCATCTGCCTCTATTTATATCAAACCCAACTATTTCACACAATTAGCTTTGACAGATTGTTAGCTAATTGCTCCATTGTTTTTAACAATGCTCTAGACCACAAACTCTCTATAGTCTGATTCAGTTGAAGCTGAGGCGGGGGCAGGATGTTGAGCCTCTTTGAGGCTTACTCTAACTCCAGGAAGGCTCTTCTCATCTGTCTCTTTACCTGACTCTGTCTGTTAAAGTTCTAGCTAGTCTATTGTTGTTACTAGTATTGTGAAACTACCAGCAGTCCTCTGAGAGCTTATTCTCAAGATCCCCATTGTTTTCAATAGTGCCCTTAGGCATGAACTTCCTTAGCTTTGCACCAAATAAGTCCAGTCCCCTTAAGCAGAGTAGCAGAGGTCTCCTTTCTCAACCCATGTCTCCCCCTGGCCAAACCTCTGTGCCAGTGCACTGGAGCTTGGAGCAAGCATAGCAGCTTCCCTTGGAGTGACAACTCAGTTCTAAAAGTGGGTGGTAGGCAGGGATGTTTGCCCCTCCTGGCATGACACTTCTTCCCTATGAGTGAGTAAGGGTGGGGACGATTGAGATTAGGTGCAAGACTAAAAGTCTTGGGGTAGAACTTTTCTACCCAGTGAGGAAAATGGGGTAGAACTTTTCTACCCAGTGAGGAAAATGAGCCCTTGTTCTCTCGGCCTCAGCTTGTGTAACACAGAGCTAGAGGGTAAGAGAGAGGCCCATCTGCTTGCCCCTTCTGGGGCAAAATGAGAGCCCCCTACTTGGAGCTAGGAGAAGGTGGAGTCCTGTCTTCTTGGATATACTCACCTGGAGTAGAGTTCCCATATACAGTGATCTAGGGGTAGGGATTATGGTAGATCATGACTTAAATGCCAGAAACTCTCTTTGTTGATACCAAAAGTTAGTAAATTTTCTCAAATAAATGTTTCTCCACTTGCTGTATGCCATTAGGACAATTTCCAGAGACTTTAATTGGTTTTAAACAAAAATATTTTAAATTTATTTTTTAAACTAATTAAGTACAGTAGTAAGAAGAGAGGAAAGAGTAGAACAAAGAGTTTGATCTGTAACTGACCTTTGGACCAGCTTGTTTAAAAGAATTTTTTTTTTGAGACAGAGTTTCACTTTGTTGCCCCCTGTAGAGTGCTGTGCTGTCACAGCTCATAGCAACCTCAAACTCTTGGGCTTAAGTGATTCTCTTGTCTCAACCTCTCAAGTAGTGAAAGTTTTAAAAATAATTGTCTCATGGCGGTGCCTGTGGCTCAAAGGAGTAGGGTGCCCGGCCCAAAGGCTGGAGGTGGCGGGTTCAAACCCAGCCCTGGCCAAAAACTGCGAAAAGAAATTGTCACAAGTTAAATGACTATTTTCACTGTGGACAGGGTCTGCCAAGCTCTTAACACTGCTGTTCCTGTCATTGTGTTTTAATTTTGAGAATTTGAATGAGCATTTCCGTAAACAGGGATGTAAAGGCAGTAAGACATGTACTCATCTTTGTGGCAGTATGCGTACTCTAGAGCTGCCTCTCTGGAGTCGCTGAAGCTTCTGGCATATAGTAAGAGCTATAAATATTCCTCCTATTTATTCCTCCATTCAGCAAGAATGTATCAATCACTCTTGAGCACCCTTGCTCATTTATCTTGCTAAATTTCCTATCCTACATTCTAACTGCCTTCCCTGCCAGTTTTTACCCCATATGGCAGGGATGAGTACTTAAGAACAACTACATATATTATCTCATTCAATCCTTAAACCAACCTAATGACACAGGTAGAATTATTCTCATTTGACAAAAGAGAACACTGAATCTTGTATCAGTTGAATAATGTGCTCAATGATGGGGCTGGATTTGAATCCAAATTTGTTGAACTCTAAACTTTCTGCTTTTAATTGCTAGGTCATACCATTTCTCTCACAGTAGGAAGTGGTGTTACAGGACACTGCTTTTCAACTTTTTAGATGCAAATTTCATGACCTCTTAGAAAGGCCTTCATAGACTTTTCTTCAGGTTTCCTGTTCTGAGTTGAAAAAAAAATTATTTCAAATGGATGAATGCTTAATGATAAGAGCATTCTTGCTGTAGGTTGAATCGTAACCATAAGACTGTTTTCTTATTCGTATATAAACACACATACATATATTTGTGTGCACATGTGTGTTTACAAGTGCACATAAACACATACCCACATGACATTGGTAACATCTGTAGCTAGAACAAATAATTGAACATGTTACCAAACAGTGTTTTAAGCTATTTGTGTCCATTAGGTAATTGTTGGAGAAGCATCTGTTTCTTGACTTGATACTTATATCTTGATTGCTGAAAATGTTGACTAAAAATGTGGTTTCTGATATAAAATATACTCTAATCAATGAGGGAAAAAGAGAGAGGTGAGGAGAGAGAAATGGAGGGAGAAACAAAATTCATTACTGGCTTGTGCATCTAAAATATTTAACAATCAATAAGTATAAGAACGATCTCATGACAAGTAGGAAAGGATGCCTCCTTAAATTTTGACATTCAAATTCCAAAGACTAAAGGTTAGAAAAAGCTCTTCTAACGTTATATGAATAAAAAGGATAATTAGGAAGAAATTGGAGTTACACAAAAAGAAAATCATGGCCTCTGGAAGCTTAGATGAGTTAGAATGGGAGGGAGGAAATTGTGGGTCATTATTCTGCAATGGAATCTCCCTCCACCATAACAATATAGATGTGGCATCTCACAGACTCCACACACAGGACTGGAGCTGACATAGGGTAAAGTAGACCAGAATATCATTCTGATATTTTAATAATTTTTGTTGTACCCCTAATTTTCTTTCCTCAGTTTCTGGTACATAGTGGAGATGCATGCATCATTTAGCCAGAGTTGAAATTTCCAGATAAAGACAGCTCACAATTATTTTATTTCTTTTTTTGTTTAGAGACAGAGTCTCACTCTGTGACCCTCAGTAGAGTGCTATGGCATCACAGCTCACAGCAACCTCCAGCTCTTGGGCTTAGGCCATTCTCTTGCCTCAGCCTCCCAAGTATCTGGGACTACAGGCACCCACCACAAGGCCCAGCTATTTTTTGTTGCAGTCTGTGCGGGGCTAGGTTTGAACCTGCCACCCTCAGTATATGGGGCCGGTACCCTACTCACTGAGCCATAGGCACCACCCTATTTTTATTTCTTAATATCTATGAGCTATGTTATAATAAAGATCATATACTGATTATTTTGTTTTGTAGTCATGGAAATGCATAATTCTTGGCAGAGTGCTATAGTTTAAATTTTACCTTATGTTCCCTGAAATGTGGGGGATACATTTACTAAGAGTTAAATCATTATACAGAGATATGAATATGATACTCTCTTTTAGGACAGATTTATAAGGAGAGGCCACAGAGGTTTCAAAAATAAAATTAATTATTTATAATTTGAGCAATTCCCTTCTCTTCATTCATTTAACAGGTGTTTATTGAGGAACTACTATGTGTCAGACACAGTTCTAGGCTCTTGGGAAATGTCAGTGACCAAATAAAGATCTGTTGCCTTGGCTCGGCACCTGTGGCTCAAGTGGCTAAGGTGCCAGCCATGTACACCTAAGGTGGCAGGTTCGAATCCAGCCTGGGCCCACCAAACAACAATGATGGCTGCAACCAAAAAAATAGCCGGGTGTTGTGGCAGGCGCCTGTGGTCCCAGCTACTTGGGAGGCTGAGGCAGGAGACTTGCTTCAGCCCAGGATTGGAGGTTGCTGTGAGCTGTGATGCCACAGCACTCTACCCAGGGGGACAGCTTGAGGCTCTGTCTCAAAAAAAAAAAAAAAGATCTGTTGCCTTGCAGAGCTTACATTTTAAGGAGAGCTATTAGATAATAAACAATATAATACTAAGTACGTAAATGATATATTAAGTTATGTTACAGCTACAGTCTGGATAAACTTAGTTAACAGTTACAGTCCAAAGGGGAAGGAGTTAGGGACTGACCCCATCAATGTTTTATTTTGTGTATTTATTTATACAGGACAGCAGAACATACACAAACAAATGAAACTCTGCCAGTGTCTGGTATGTGCCTGGTATAGGTTTCTCTAGTTCTGACCATGTGCTCTTCACCCCACTTCTTCTGCCAGTTCTGCTCTTCTCTTCCCCTCACTTATTTCTAACTTCCTTTCCATACCAAACGTATACATGCATTTATAGTCCAGTTTAGTGGAGCAGCCATTTCTAGTCCTTTCTCATGCCCTATTTTGACCCACTGGAATAACTTCATAACCTCAAATCCATGCTTTTCATGCCCTCAAGAGAAGCATGTGGAAAATATAGAATCTTGGAATCACAGTCTATTAGAACTTTCAGATGCTTTATAGGTCAGCTGGCCCAAATGCCTGATTTTAAACATGTTAAAGTGGGTGGCACCTATGGCTCAGTGGATAGGGCGCCAGTCCCATATATCTAGGGCGGCCCCGGCCAGCTAAAAACAGCAATGAAACCTGCAACAACAAAAAATAAATAAATAAAGTACTAGATTCTATTTATAAAAAGAAAAAAAAGTCGAAGTGAGACCCTTAGAGTTTTCTCAACGTTGTATAGCTTTAGTGACAGAGTTTTTCTCACTACTCTTTAAGATGTTTAAGAGGTTTAAATAAAAAAACATTGTAGATAGATGAGAGCCACAAAGAGGGAGCCTCTGATTTTCTATGAGAAATCCTCTTAAAAACTTGAGTCTTCAATCCTCGGTGTCATGTAACCTGCATTTGCCTCTAGCAGCCCCAGAAGGAAAAGTTATGCTAATCAAACACTTGTGGATTTGGGAGAACACATTGTGGCATCCAGCTAGTAGCTAAGTGTGTGGCTGAACTTGAGAATTTACTTACCAAGGAGGGAAATGCTGTAAGAGATGCTCTTGGATGGACAGATTTCTGCATTCGTCATGGGAAAGGGCAAGGGCTTCCTTAGGCTGGGTGCTCAACTGGATACAAATGTGGGCCAAAGCCACAGTGATGAGACCTACCTTATCTCTTAATGTGTAGTGGTAGTAGAGAGCTACTTTTTCCTCTGAACATGAAATGAAGCAGTTTTTAAGAGAAAAGAAGTTGGTAGATTCAACAGTTATGAAATAATTGTAATGGCATTTTTAAAGACAAAAAAAGGTGGGAGCAAGGGCTGATTTTTCCTGGTTACTGTCTGTTTCTCCTTTGGTTATTGTTACTGCTAAATTGGTCATTGGGGTTAAATAGAAAGGGGTTAGAATGGCTATGGGCATTAAAATTATTCTGGAAAGGATTCATAGAGGAAAGGAGTATGAAACACTTTTGAAGGAGAAATGAGAAGTAGCCTTTAGCCTTTGGGATAACTTGTGTTACTATTTCTGGCAAATAAGTTGGAATCTAGAAAGACAAACTCTCACTTGTAAATTATAGCCTATAGCCTAATCTAGTTTGTTGTTCTAAGGTTATTGATATTCTGTGGAGTGATCCTAAAGGCAGAAAAGGCTGTTACCCGAACACATGTCGAGGAGGGGGCTGCTATTTTGGACCAGATGTTACCTCCAAGATTCTTAGTAAATTCCAGTTGAAGATGCTCATTAGGTCTCATGAATGTAAGCCCGAAGGGTATGAAATCTGCCATGATGGGAAGGTAAGATAATGTTGTTGATGATGGTCTCATAAACATCATTCCCCCAAACATAGTCTTTTGTTCACAGAGTGTGATTGACCTAAAAGCCCATGAGAACAGGTCTTACCTAGAAGCCCATGAGAAGAGGTCTTCCCTAGAACCAAAGAGAAGTGAAAATGTAGGGTTCACCTAGGTTGTTTGAAGGGGCCTCACTGTCCTTCGCCCTGAGAGATATTTGAATTATTTCTCAGATCTTCCCTAATCCCAGAAAACAGAAATTCTGACACAAAGGGCTAAGTACATTCCTGGAAATGCTTTGTTCTCTGCTAATTATAAGGCCACTTCATAAAAGGCAGCAGTGAATCCAGTTAGCTCACTTTTATTCTTTTCATGTTCCCTACACAGGGGTAAAAACAAAAAACACACTTCCCTGCAACAGGCCGAGCAGGCGATCTCCAGCAAGTTGTCTACTGTAGTCAGGTTAGCTGCAGCCACTAAAATGGAGTGTGCTGTGTTCCTCCAGTAGTGATGAGGCTAGAAGAGGGGAAGACTGAGGAACTGGTTTCTTGCCCCAGGTTGTCCTATGATGCCCCTTTTTCCATAGTGAACATCAGTTGATAAGCATGAACACCAACGTGTGGCGTTTCCTTCTGTGTCAGTACTTACTTTCTGAACTCTATTAATTCATTTTTGGCTCATACTAATGTTGCAAGATGAGTAAGGCAAGGATTATTTAAGGTTTCTTTGTAATAAGAAAATAGAAAATAGTGGTGGCTTATCTGAAGTGATATGCTCATTAGGACAGAACTGGGTCTAAGCCAGATGCCTTGTCACCAACAGGTATTTGTTCTCTCCTATTTCATCACCACCCCGAGGCTAGTCTCTTCCCAAGACAGTGAGTGGCCATGGTCCTTTATTCCCTGCCCTTAAGGTACTGGTTTTGTGAGGCCCTGGGCCTCCAGTTCACTCAGCTACAGGCAACAGACTGAGATACTAGACAGATTTTACTTTGAATGCTCAAATATCACAAAGCAAGAAAATAGGGATTTATCCTCTTGGAAAATTAGAATTTGCAAAACCAAACATTAAAGAGGATTCTAAGAGTCAACACTAAAATTGTACACAGGATTGCAGGGTCATGCACTGGGGATATTGGGTGAGTGGCTAGGAGGTAGTACTCCTGGGGAAACTGGGTAAGAAGCCTTGTTTTCCTCTGATGGAATCACAGGAAATCACTTCAGACATGGATAATTTGCAGGGATTATGAAGTTTAAGTTTTGCTTTTTAAGAATTGAGCTATTTCTGAGATTGAATGATCTTTTTAAGAACTAATTTTACACAAACCTGACCTTCTTTTTCTTTAATTAGGTTATAACTGTATTTTCTGCTTCTAATTATTATGAAGAAGGCAGCAATCGAGGAGCTTACATAAGACTGTGTAGTGGTATGAATCCTCGATTTTTCCAGTACCAAGTAACCAAGGCAACGTGCCTGAAACCTCTTCATCAAAGGTATGTATAACTCTAAAGAGAATTCTGAACACTGGTATTGAGGACCAAACAGAACATCCCAAATTACTAAGAGTGAAGACAGTCACTTATTGGTTACTTATTTGTATAAGCAAAATGGAAATAGTTCCAGATGCCAAGTGGTTAACAGTCACGTAACAGTGCAGGGTGGAGAGAGACAAGGACATGGGAAAATAAACACCCCATTGGTATATGACTTTAATGGACCCATATTTGAAACCAAAAGAGCAATGTTCAATTCATACATCTTTTTAGATGAACAAAACAATCAGCACCTACAACCATAACTGAATGTGAAAGAAGCAGCTCCCCACCTAACCCTAACCTGTACACTTCTCTGCCCCACAGGCAGCTTTGTCTAGTCTTGCTCCCTCTTCTCTGCCCAAAAGTATATGTGACTAAAACAGTTGAGTATCTGGCTGGACATTGTGGCTCATGCCTGTAATCCCAGCACTCTGGGAAGCGAAGGCAGGTGGATTGTCTGGGCTCAGGAGTTCAAGACCAGCCTGAGCAAGAGTGAGACCCCATCTCTAGTAAAAATAGAAAAACACTAGCCAAGCAGGTAGATTGCCTAAGCTCAGGAGTTCAAGACCAGCCTGAGCCAGAGCGAGACCCCATCTCTACTAAAAATAGGAAAAGCTAGCCTGAGCTCAGGAGTTTAAGATCAGCCTGAGTAAAAGCAAGACCCTGTCTCTACTAAAAATAGAAAAACTGAGTGAGGCAAGAGGATCACTTGAGCCCAAAAGTTGGAAGTTGCTGTGAGCTATGACACCAAGGCACTCTACCCAGGGCAACAGCTTGAGACTCTGTCTCAAAAAAAAAAAAAAGCTATAACAAACATTCCTATATATGGAACTCATACAACTGAATAGCAAAAAAATAAATAATCTAATTTAAAAATGGGCAAAAGACTTGAATAAACATTTTTCCTAAGATATACATACATATGAAAAGGTACTCAACATCACTAATCATCACAGATACAAATCAAAACCACAATGAGATACCACCTCACACCTGTTAGGGTGGCTGTTATCAAAAAGACAAGTGAGAACAAGTGTTGGCAAGGGTATGGAACTCTTCTACACTGTTGGTAGGAATGTAAATTGGTAAGCTATTATGGAAAACTGCATAGAGTTTCCTCAAAAACTTAAAACTTGGACCACCATATAATCTGGCAATCCTATTTCATGATGTATATCCAAAGGAAAAGAAATCAGTATCTCATTGCATCATTATTCACAATAGCCAAGTTATGTAAACAACCTACATGTCCATCAACAGATAAATAAAGAAAATGTCATATCTATATACACTATTTAATTTATACTGGAAAATGTCATATCCATATACACTATTATACTAACAGATAAACAAAGAAAATGTCATATCTATATACACTGTTTAATTTATACTAGAAAATGTCATATCTATATACACTATTTAATTATACTAACAGATAAATAAAGAAAATGTCATGTCTATATACACTATTTAATTTATACTAGAAAATGTTATATCTATATACACTATACTAACAGATAAAGAAAATGTCATGTCTATATACACTATTTAACAAAAGATAAATACAAGTCATATTTGAGCACCTCTTGTAATTGCAGAAGTCAAATGTGACTCAAGTATTACAATTTTAATAGTTTTTTACTTTCTTAAAAATGTGTAATTTTTTTTGGCAATCTCTGAATATCTCACACATCCCTCCATATCTATATCACTGTCTCTTTCTAGTCATCCTTTGCTATCTGTGGAGGATTTGTTACAGGAGCCCCCTCAGATACCAAAATCCAAAATCCATAAATGTTCAAGTCCCTTCTATGAAATGGCATAGTACATAAAAAATGAGGGAGACTTTATGTCTTTTGTATTAACCTGGATGGAGTCAGAGAACATTCTACTTAGTAAAGTGTCATAGGAATAGAAAAGCAAGATTCCAATATACTCAATACTAATATGAAACCAATAGATGAACTACACACCCACATAAGAGAAAAACACAATTAAACTCAAGTCAGAGAAAGGGGGGAGGTGGGGGGTTTGGTGGGTTCTCACCTAACAGGTACAATGTAAAGGGTATATGGCACACCTCCTGGGTAAGGGGCACAACCACAAGTTGGACTCTACCTAAAAGCAAACAATGTAACCTAATTGTCTGTACCCTCATATTAATATGAAATAAAAAATGATTGGTTATACAAATTACAAAAAATAAATAAATAAATAAAATGGCATAGTATTTGCATATAACCTATGCACATCTTCCCACATACTTTAAATCATCTCTAGATTTCTTGTAATACCTAATACAATGTAAATGTTATATAAATAGTTGTTATACTCTATTGTTTAGGGAATAATGACAAGAAACAAAAAATCTGTACATGTTCAGTGTAAACCTAACCGTCTATTTTTTTTTTTTTCGTGCAGTTTTTGGCCAGGGCCAGGTTTGAACCTACCAGCTCCAGTATATGGGGCTGGCACCCTACTCCTTTGAGCCACAGGCGCTGCCCCCAGCCATCTATTTTATTTTTCAAATATTTTTAATCTACACTTGGTTGAATCCCCTAATGCAGAACCCATTGATATGAAGGGCCAGATGTAATACAAAATAGAATACTATTCAGCCATTAAAAAAGGAAATCCTAAATAGCCAGGCATGTGGCCGGCACCTGTAGTCCCAGCTACTAGGGAGGCTGAAGCAAGAGAATCACCTAAACCCAGGAGTTGGAGGTTGCTGTGAGCTGTGATCCCATAGCACTTTACCAAGGGCAATAAAGTAAGACTCTGTCTCAAAAAAAAAAAAAGGAAATCCTGCCATCTGTGACAATGTGGATGAACTTGGAGGGCTTTATGCTAAGTAAAATAAGTCAGACAAATACTATATGAACTCACTTATATGGACTCTAAAAAAATCAAACTCATAGAAATAGAGTATAGAATAGTAGTTTCCAGGGCCTAGGGGTTCAGTATGGGGAAATATTGGTCAAAGGGTACAATCTTCAGTTATGAGATGAATAAGTTCTGGAGCTCTACTGTGTAGCATGGTGACTATAGTTAATAATTCTGTATTATATATTAGAAATTTGCTAAAAGAGACTTCCAGTGTTCTCACTACATACACACACATGGATCTATGTGAGGTGATGCATGCGTTAACTAATGTGATTGTGGTAATCATTCCATAATATATGTATATTGAATAATCATGTTGTAAACTCTAAATATATATAATTTTACTCTATTATACCTGAATAAAACTGGAAAAAATCCCTGTGTGTGTGTGTGTATATATATATATGTACATACATATATCCATCATTTTTAATGATTTGATTTTTAATGTAAGATTTTAAAATATAGAATTTATGGATTTATATACATATGTGTTTAAAATTTAAATAGCTACTTCAAAAAGGTTCTAACAATTGACAATCTGAAGAACAACATACCAGTTTCTCCACATCCTCATTAGTCTCAGATAGTATTACTGTTCATTTTTGCCAAGCTTAAGGATTAAAATGATAAATCTCATTTTTAGACAGTTAAAGTTACCCATCTTACAGTTCTGGGCCATTGCATTTTCTCTTTTAGTTTTCTATTTATATCATTCCCTTGTTTTGTATTGGATTGTCATTTTGGGATCAATTTTTAGGAGCTCTTTGCATATGGGGGATAGGGGATTTTTATAGGCATATTGTAGATACTTTCTGGTGCCTTGATTTTGCTTTAGTTCTATGAAGTTAATTTATAATTTCATTATAACTTCTGGTTTTTCACCTTGTTTTGAAAAATGTCCCAATACCAAAGTAATAGAAATATTTCCTCTCCTCCCTTTGTACATATGTATTTCTTTCCTTATATTTAACAGCTTTGTTGAGATATGATTTAAATGGCATAGCAGGCATCCTCAAACTATGGTCCAGCCCGCGGGCCACATGCGGCCCGCCTAGGACATTTATCCGGCCTGCCAGGTGTTTTTGCCACCACTGCCTGTCCTGCTTAGCAGCCGATTTGTCCCGGGACCTGCAGTCTAGCCCTCCAACCGTCTGAGGGATGGTGAACTGGCTCCCTGTTTAAAAAGTTTGAGGACCCCTGGCATAAAGCTTACCCATTGAATTGTAATTCAATGATATCTAGTATATTTACAGAGTTGTGCAATCATCATCATTATCTAACTTTTGAACATTTTTACCATTCTAAAAATAAAACTCATACCCATTAGCAAGCACTTCCCAGTCACCTCCCTCCATCACAGCATGAAACCAATAATCTATTTTCTATCTGTATGGATTTGCCTATTCTGGGCATTTCATACATGTATAAATAGGATCATGAAATATGTGGTCTTTTATGGCTGGCTTCTTTCATGCAGCATGGTGTTTCTGAGGTCATTCATACTGTAGCCTGTATCAGTATTTCATTCCTTGTTATGGTTGAATAATATTCCACTGAATGAAAATAGCACATTTGGTTTATTCATTCATGAGCCAATGGACATTTAGGTTGTTCCCACATTTTGGTCATTATGAATCATGCTGTTATGAACATTCATTTACAAGGTTTGTGTGTACATGTTTTACTTGAGTATGTACTTAAGAGTGGAATTGCAGGATTATATGGTAACTATGTTTAATACTTTGAGGAACTTGCAAAATTTTTTCTCAAGGGGCTGAACAGTTTTACATTCCCACCATCATTGTAGGAGTCCAATTGTTCTACAGTTTTGACAGCCCTTATTATGCTCTCTAGCCCTGTTAGTGGATGTGAGATAGAATCTCATTGGTCTTGATTTGTATTTACTTAGTGATTAAAGATGTTAAGCATCTTTTCATGTGCTCATTGGACATTTGTGTATCCTCTTCAGAGAAATGTGTATTTCAAATCCTTTTTCCCCTTTTAATTGTGTTATCACTTTTTATTATTGCATTGTAAGAGTTCTTTATATAATCTATACATATGTCACTTACTAGATATTTGATTTGCAAATATTCTATCCCATTCTGTGGGATGTCTTTTCCCTTTCTTAGTGGTATTTATAGCACAAATGTTTTCATTTTAATGAGATCCGATTTATCTTTTTTCTTTTGTTCCTTGTGTTTTTAGTGTTGTGTCTAAGAAGCCATTGCCTAACTCCAAGTCATAAGAATTTATTCCTATGTTTTCTTCTAAGAGTTTTATAGGTTTAGCTCTTACATTTAGGTCTTAGATCCTTTTTGAGTTAATTTTTGTGCATGATATGAGGTAGGGGCTCAACTTTATTCTTTTATGCTTAAACATCCGGTTGTTAGTTGTCTTAGCACCATTAGTTGTAAAGACTATTCTTCCCCCATTTAATTTTCTTGGCACTATTATCAAAAATCAGTTGACTGTAATGTAAGTTTGTTTCTAGACATTTAATTTGCATTCCATTTATCTATGTCTATGCTAATGCAGGTACCACACTGTCCAAATTATTACAGCTTTGTAGTAAGTTTTAAAACTGATAAATATGAGTTGAACTTTGTATTTCTTTTTTAATGTTGTTTTTACTGTTCTAGGTCCCTTATATTTCCATATGTATTTTAGAATTGGTTTGTCAACTTATAAAATGCCAGCTAGGATTTTGATAGAGATTATATTGAATCTGTAGATCAATTTGAGGGCTGTTGCCATCGTAACCATATTAAGTCTTCCAAACTATGAATATGGAATATTGTTCTATTTATTTAGATCTTCTTTAATTTTCTTCAACAATGTTTTGTACTTTTCATTGTACAAGTCTTGGATTTATTTTGTTAAATTTATTTCTAAGTATTGTATTCTTTTTGATGCTATAGTAAGTAGAATTGTTTTCATTACATTTTTGGATTCTTGATTTCGAGTATGTAGAAGTAGAATTGATTTTTGTATATTGATCTTGTATAATCTTGATGAACTTATTTATTAGTTCTAATAGTTTTTAGTGGATTCCTTGAGATCTTCTATATGTTAGATCATATTATCTGCTAATGGATACAGCTTTACTTCTTCTTTTCCAATCTGAATGCCTTTTATTTATTTGTCTTGCCTAATTATTCACCTAGAATATCCAGTACATTGTTGCATAAAACCAGTGAGAGCAGATATCTTTGTCTTATTTCCAGTCTTAAGGGGGATGTATTCACTCTTTCACCATTAAGTATGTTAGCTGTATATTTTTTGTAGGCAACCCTTTTCAAGTGTGGGAAGTTTCCTTTTATGTCTAAAACCTCCATTTAGTTGAGTATTTTCATCATTAAAGAATACTGGATTCTGTCAAATACTTTTTCCTGTATCTATTGAGATCATCATGTGATTTTTGTCCTATATTAGTATGGTATATGATAGTGGCTGGTTTCAGATATTGGACAAACCTTGTATTCTTAGGATAAAACTCGCTCATGGTGTGTAAACCTTTTTATATGTTGCTGGATGCTAATTCACTAGTATTTTGTTGAGGACTTTGAGTATATATTCATAAGAGATATTGGTCTGTGGTTTTCTTATGATCTTTGGTTTTTCATCAGGTTAATACTAGCTGCTGCTTCTTTTTTTTTGAGACAGAGTTTCATTTGTTGCCCTTGGTAGAGTGCCATGGCGTCAGAGCTCACAGAAACCTCAAACTCTTTGGCTCAAGCAATCCTTTTGCCTCAGCCTCAGACTATAGGTCCCTACCACTGACACCCAGCAATTTTTTAGAGACAAGGTCTCACTCTTGCTCAGGCTGGGCTTAAACTCCTGAGCTCAGGCAATCCACCATCTGCCTTGGCCCCTCAGAGTACTAGGATTATAGGCATGAGCCACCGCACCCGGCCTGGTAATACTAGCTTCTAATATGGGCCATCTCTTCTATTTTTTGGAAGAGTTTGTGAATAATTGTTCTTAATGCTGCTTTAAATGTTTGGTATACTTCACCAGTGAAGCCTCTGGCTCTGGGCTTTTTGTGTGAGTTGTTGATTACTTATTTAACCCCTTGTTACTAGCATACTCAGTTCTTCTATTTCTTGCTAGTCAGTTTTGGTAATTTGTGTCATTCTAGCGATTGTCCTTTTCATATGGATTATCTGCTTTGCTGGTGTACAGTTGTTCATAATATCCCTCTTGTAATCTTTTTTCACTTCTGTAAGGTTAGTAGTGATGTCCCCTCTTTCATTCAGGCTTTTAGAAATTTGAGTCTTCTTTTTCTTCTTGGAGGGTCTAAAGATAAGTCAGTTTTGTTGTTATTTTTTTTTTCAAAGAACCAGTTTGGGGTTTTATTGATTTTCTTTATTATTTTTCTATTATCTATTTCATTTCCTTCTATTATTTTATTTTTCCATTTATGTTTTATTTAGTTTACTCTCTTTTCCTAGTTTTTCAAAATGCAAGATTATATTACTGCTTTGAGATTTCTTCTTTTTTAACGTAAGCATCTATAGCTATAAATTTTCCTATAAGCTCTGCCTTAATTGCATGCCGTATGTTTTGATATGTTTTCCATTTTCATTCATCTTAAAGTATTTTCTAATTTCTCTTGTGATTTTTTTCTTTGACCTATTGGTTATTTAAGACTATTGTTTAATTTCCTCATATCTGTGAATTTCCTAAATTTGTTTCTGTTACTAATTTTTTATTTATTTATTTTGTGGTCAGATTTTAATCCTTGATTTTAATCCTTTTAATCTATTAAGGCTTATATTATGGCTTAGCCTAGCTATAATATAGAATGTTCCAGTACTTTAGAACAATGTAATTCTGTTTGGGGTGGAATGTTTTTATACATAGCTATTAGTTGTAGTTGGTTTAGAGTACTATTCAAGTCTTCTATATTCTTGTTGATTTTCTACTTTATTGTTCTAGCCTTTAATTAATTAATTAATTCATCATTCATTCTATCCATTATTGAAACAAGAGTAGAGTATTGAAGTCCTAACTATTATTATTGAATTGTCTATGTTTCTTTTTACTGCTTTCAGTTCTTGCTTCATATAGTTTTTGTATCTATTGTTAAGTTCATATATGTTTATAATTACTTGATTATCTGACTGTTTTATCTTTTTTTATCTCTGGTAATGTTTTTGTCTTAAAGTCCATTTTGTCTACTATTAGTGTGGCCACTCTAGTTCTTCTGGTTGCTGTTTGCATGGTATTTCTTTTTTTTTTTTTTTTTTTGTCTTTTGCCCTTTAAACACTTGTATCTTTGAAACTAAATCTATCTCCTGTAGATAACATATAGATGGATCTTATGTTTTGTTTTTATCTAGTCTCACAATCTCTTCCCTTTTTATTTGATAATTTAATCCATTTGCATATGATGGTGTTAACAATATGCTTGGATTTACATCTGCCATTTAAGGTAAATCTCCAGCTATATTGCCACTCCCATGAAAGGTGATTTGAGATCACATGTGGAAGCATGGAACAATCATGACTATTTTGTTCTTCTTTTCCTCCTCTGTTTCAAAATTTATTTTTGTAAATGTTCTAAGGTAGAGGTTTACATCCAGATGGTTAGCTATGCTTGGTACTATTTTTAAAAATTGTCCTTTTCTGCTGAATTGTAATACCTCTGTGGTCATATATACATATCTTGTTTCCATATGTAGTTGGATATATTTATGAAATTTCTATTATGTTCTACTCACATATCTTGTGTCAGTACCTGTTGCTTTATTTTAGTAACTTAATGTAAAATTTTAAAATCTGGGTTTAAAAGTTCTTTATTTTCCTTCTTTTCAAATAATTGTTCTTGTGACTCTTGATATTCAAAAGAAAAGACTATTTGTAATTTGTTTAAGGCTTCACAAAATGTATACATACACACATATATATGTGTGCTTATATAAGCATTTACTCTCTAGTAACATGATATGTGTGAATTTAATTCATTTAAAATGAAAACTGGAGGCCAGGCACAGTGGCTCATGCCTATAATCCTAGCACTCTAGGAGGACAAGGCGGGTGGATTGCTTGAGCTCACGAGTTTAAGACCAGCCTGAGCAAAAGCGAGATCCCCATCTCTACTGAAATAGAAAAACTGAGGCAGGAGGATCGTCTGAGCCCAAGTTGGAGGTTGCTGTGAGCTATGACACCACAGCACTTTACCCAGGGCAACAGCTTGAGACTGTCTCAAAAAAAAAAAAAAAAAGAAGAAGAAGGAAAATAAACGACTTTTCAAACCAGATTTTGAAATTTTACATTAAATTACTAAAATAAAGCAACAGGTATTGACACAAGATATGTGAGTAGAACATAATAGAAATTTCATAAATATATCCAACTACATATGGAAACAAGATATGTATATATGACCACAGAGGTATTACAATTCAGCAGAAAAGGACAATTTTTAAAAATAGTACCAAGCATAGCTACCATCTGGATGTAAACCTCTACCCTAAAGATAAATAAATAAAAATAAAATGAAAACTGATAAATAGTAGCATCATACATTAAAATGAAACAGAACAAGATGATTTATGAATTGTCACCTAATGTTTTCTTAACATAGAGTGAATATCATGGAAATCAGTGCCATCAGGGCACTAAAAGAGAGAATGATTTCACGAAAAACTGACCTCACTCGGGCTTTTCAACTTCAAGACCCCAGAAAATCAGGTAATAAAATTATGTAACACTTACTGTTCCTTAACATACCAGTTTACGTACAGATGAGTTTTATTTCCTTCCTCCTTTTCTCCTCTTTCCCTCACTTCCTTCCTTTCCTTCTCTCTCTCTCTCTCTCTCTCTCTCTCTCTCTCTCTCTCTGTCTTTCTCTCTCCCTCCCTCCCTCCTTTCCTCCCTCCCTCCCTCCTTCCCTCCCTCCTTCATTCCTTGGGTTTCAGTTCTCCATTTTTGTTAGAAAGGAATGATAGAGGTAAAAATGAAATTAATTTTAAAAGTGAAATATAATCCACTATTACTTAAAAAAAAAAAAAGACATATTTTTTTCTTTTAAGCAAGCTTCTTTCAACTTAAAAAACCACCAGCACCTCTGAATTAGACTTCTATTTTGGTAGTATGTTAGATTAGACACCCTGGAGGGCCTTCATATTAATAAACAGCTAGATTCTGGAGGATGAAGAATTTTAAGGCATTTATGAGCTTTACAAAAAAGTAATCTCCCAGCTGCATCTCCACTCCTCATGAAAGGTAATTTAAAACCACATTTGGCCAGGTGCAGTTCTTCACACCTATGAGAGGCCCTGGCAGGGTGAATCGCTTGAGCTCAGAAGTTCAAGACCACTCTGAGCAAGAGTGAGACCCTGTCTCTAAAAAATAGCTGGGTGTTATGGTGGGCACCCATAGTCCCAGCTACTGGGGAGGCTGAGGCAAGAGTATTGCTTGAGCCCAGGAGTTTGAGGTTGCTTGAGCTATGATGCCAGGGCATTCTACCTAGGGTGGGTGACAAAGTGAGACTGTCTCAAGAAAAAGAAAAAGAAAGAAAATCAATCAGTATCATGACCACTTTAACACAATTAACAAAGTCAGTTCTATCAAAATAAAAATAATTGATGTATTTCACCTTGATCTCATGGTATTTTTAAATTTCAGATTAATGTAGGGGTACAGATGATTAGATTCCATAGTTTGTATTTGTAGGATTAAAGTCTGATTTAAAAGTGTGCCCTAGGGCGGTGCCTGTGGCTCAGGGGAGTGGGGTGCTGGCCCCATATACCAGAGGTGGCGGGTTCAGACCCAGCCCCAGGCCCAGCCAAAAACTGAAACTACTGTATACTAGATAGTGTGCTATATACCTGTGCAATGTACCCTTTGGGTGGGAATTTACCCAACTCCTTCCCTACTTCCCCTTTTAATTTAATTGAGTTTTTCTTTCATGTGAGCATGTAGGTGTTAATCTATTCGTTCCAATTTAGTACTGGGTACATATGGTATTTGCTTTTCCCTCTTGTGCTACTTCATTAAGGAGAATGGTCTCCAGTTCCATCCAGGTTGTTGCAAAAGATACATAATCTCTATCTTTTTTTACGGCTGAATAATATTACATGGTATACATATACCACAATTTGTTAATCCATTATGTGTTGAAGGACCCTTAGGTTGTTTCCACATCTTTGTGATTATGAATTGTACTGCTATAAACATTCCAGGGCAAGTGTCTTTATGATAGAACGCCTTTTTTTCCTTTGGGTCAATAACCTAGTAACGGGATTGCAGATCAAATGGTAGGTCTACTTTTAGTTCTTTGAGGATTCTCCATACTGCTTTCCATAGAGGTTGTACAAATTTGCAGTCCCACCAACAGTATGTAAGTGTTCCCTTTCTGCATCCATGCCAGCATCTGTTACTTTGGGACTTTATGATGTGAGCTGTTCTCTCTGGGGTTAGGTGATATCTCAGTGTGGTTTTGATTTGCATTTCTCTGATGGTTAGAGACGATAAGCATTTTTTCATGTGTTTGTTGGCCATTAATCTATATTTCTAGGAAAATTTCCTGTTCATGTCTTATCCAATTTCTAATGAGGTTGTTCAAATTCTTCTTGTTGATATACTTGAGTTCTTTTTAGATTCTGGTTATCACCCCTTTGTTGGATGGGTGGCATGCAAATACATTCTCCCATTCTGTAGGTTGTCTTTTTGCTTTGTTGATTGTATCCTTAGCTATGCAGAAGCTCTTGATCAGGTCCCATTTATTTACTTATTTATTTATTTATTTTTATTATTTATTTTTTTTGAGACAGAGTCTCACTACATCACCCTCAGTAGAGTGCTATGACATCATAGCTCATGGCAACTTCAAATTCTTAGGCTTAGGTGATTCTCTTGGCTCAGCCTCCCAAGTAGCTGAGACGACAGATGCCCGCCACAATGCCCAGCTATTTTTTTTAGAAATGAGATCTCACTCTGGCTCAGGCTGGTCTTGAACCTGTGAGCTCAGGTAATCCAGCCACCTTGGCCTCCCAGAGTAGTAGGATTACAAGCATGAGCCACCATGCCTGGCCTTATTTTTTTTATTTTTGAGACAGAGTCTCACTCTGGCACACTGGGTAGAGTGATGTGTTGTCATAGCTCACAGCAACTTCAAGCTCTTGGGCTCAAGTGATCCTCTTGCCTAAGTTTTTATATTTTTAGTAGGGATGGGGTCTCACTATTGCTCAGGCTGGTCTTGAACTCCTGAGCTCAAACAATCCACCCACCTTGGTCTCCCAGAGTGCTAGGATTACAGGTGTGAGCAACCATGCCCTGCCTCAGTAGTACAGACATTTTAATAATATTGATTCTTCTAAACCAGGATATTCTTCCATCAGTTAAGATCCTCTGCACTTTCATTTCTCAGTGTTTTGTAGTTCCCTCTATAGAAATGCTTCACATCCTTTATTACATATATTCTAAGATATTTAATTTTCTTTGATGCTATGGTGAAGGGTATTATGCCTTTGATTTGATTCTTGGCTTGCCTGCTATTGTCATATATGAAGGCTACTGATTTGTGTACATTAATTTTATATCCTAAGGCATTGCTCTCTTTCGTTTTCAATTCCAAGAGTCATTTTGTTGAGTCTTTCTGGTTTTCTAGGTCTGATTGTGTCATCCACAAAAAGTGATAATTTGACCTTCTCTTCCCTATTTGGATCCCTTTGATATCCTTCTCTTGTCTGATTGCTTTGGCTAGGACTTTGAGCACTATGTTAGTATGTATACTAGTAGTGATAGAGGACATCCTTTTGTGGTCCCTGTTCTGAGTGGAAACACTTGTTGCAGTGCAAGGAGGAGCCGCAAGGGTGACTGAGAATTCCCCAAAGAGGACTTTGCAGACCACGCGGTTCTGGAGGCAGAGGGAGAAATGGTGCCAAGAAATCAACATGCAGAGTTTCTATAAAAAAGTCTGCTGAGTCCTAGAGATGTGGACACCATTTCAGCCTATAGTGAAGCAGGTAGTTGCTGCCCTGATTTGAATTCTCAGGAGGTTTTTATGTAAGATTTTAAGGCATATGTTTATAGAAGGAAGAAGTTAATAGTCTCATGACTCAATCATGCCAATGCCAGTGGTCTTTTGATTATGATAAAGGTCCTCAGGGTGAAGGCATTAAATCCTAGAAAAATTCTCAAGGTCAGAACTAAGTAGCTAACAAACCAAGTTGCCTTAGGGGATAGGAGAGGACCAGTTATGGTTATAGCCTTCAGGCTAGATTATCTCTGGCTCAAGGGTAATGTTTAATACCCTTCTAATTTTACTGATATCCTGCCTCCGCTAAACTGCTGAATTTTATTCAGGTGTCCCCAAACTAGTTTTCTGTCTATTCTGGTGAACATTCTCACCCCCCTCACCACTGCCTCCATAGGTGTGCTAAGTAGCAGTCGGGTGGGGTGGGGGGCATGAGGCCCCAGGCATTCCAGCATAAGTCCTCTGGAATGTCTGCCTGCCACAAACGTTTTCAGTTTTTCTCTATTCAATATGATGCTGGCTGTGGGTTTGTTATAAATGGCTTCTACTATACATCAATTTGAGGGATGTCCCAACTATGCCAACTTTCTTAAGTGTAGATATCAAGAAAAAGTATTGAATATTTTCAAATGCTCTTTCTGCATCTATTAAGAGGATCATATGGTTTTTGTTTTTACTTCTGTTTATATGGTGAATTATATTTATAAATTTGCATATGTTGCACAGACCTTATATCCCTGGGATGAAGCCCACTTGATTGTGATGTATTATTTTTCTGATGTGTAGCTAAGTTCTGGTTGCTAAGATTTTGTTGATTAATTTTGCATCTATATTCACCAAATATATTGGTCTGTAGTTTTTTTTTTCATCACATCCTTCCTTGGTTTGAGTATCAGAGTGATGTTTGCTTTATAGAAGGAGATGGAGAGAGTTTCTTCCTTCTCAGTGTTATGGAATATATTCTGGAATATAGGTACTAGCTCTTTGAAGGTTTGGTAGACTTCTGGTATAAAACCATCTGGTCCAGGACATTTTTTGTGGAAGATTTTTTTATTGTGGTTTCAGTTTTAGAGCTAACTGATATTGGTCTATTCAGGAGTTCTGTTTCTTCCTGGTTCAGTCTAGGGAGGTAGTGAGATTCCAGGAATTGGTTCATTTCTTCCACATTTTTAAATTTCTGTGCATAGAGATTTTTGTATCATCACTGATACAAAATAGTGGTGCTCTTTTGTATTTCTGTGGTATCTGTTATTTCCCCCTTTTCATTTCTGACTGAGTTTATTAAAGATGTATTTTTTGGTTCTCGTAAACTGGCCAATGGCTTGTTAATTTTGTTTATCTTTTCAAAGAACTAGTTTGAACCTTTTTCTTTTGTTAATCCTCTGAATGGTTCTTTTCTTCTTGTTTTCATTTATTTCTGATCTGATTTTGGTTATTTCTTCTGCTGGGTTTGGGATTAGATTGCTCTTCTTCCAGTTCCTTGAGATGATTCATTAGATTGTTGATTTGTGTTCTTTCTAGTTTCTGGATGTGGACATTTAAAGTAATGAATTTTCCTCTCAGGATTGCTTTTGCAGTATCCCACAGGTTTTGGTAGCTTGTGGACTCATTGTCATTTTGTTCAAGGAATCTAATGATGTTCTTCTTTATCTTCTCCTTGACCTAGCTATCACTCAGCAATAAGGTGTTTAGTTTCCATGAGTTTGTGTGGGGATGAATGTTTCTATTGGAATTGATTTCTACTTTTATTCTATTGTGGTCTATACGGATACAGGGTAAAATTTCTATTTTTTAAAATATGTTGAGGCTTGATTTGTGACCTAGGATATGCTCAATCTTATAGAATGATCTGTGAGCTAATGAGAAGAATATGTATCGGGGTGAAATGTTCTGTAGATGTCTGTTAAGCCCATTTGTACTAGAGTCATGTTTAAGTCCATAATTTCTTTGTTTAGTTTTTTCTTGGAGAATCTGTCCAGTTCAGTCAGTTGGGTGTTGAATTCCCTGGCTATTATGGTGTTGTTGTTTATCATATATTTAGATCAAGTAGAGTTTACTTTATAAATTGGGAGCACTTAAGTTGGGTGCATAAGTATTCAGAATTGATATGTCTTTTTTTTTTTTTTTGAGACAAGAGTCCCAAGCTGTCATCCTGGGTAGAGTGCTATGGCGTCACAGCTCACAGCAACCTCCAACACTTGGGCTTAAGCGATTCTCTTGCCTCAGCCTCCCAAGTAGCTGGGACTACAGGCACCCGCCACAACACCTGGCTATTTTTTGGTTGTAGTTGTCATTGTTGTTTGGCAAGCCTGGGCTGGATTCGAACCTGCCACCTCTGGTGTATGTGGCTGGTGCCCTAGCCGCTGAGCTACAGGAGCTACTCTTGTTGAATGATTCCCTTGACCAGCATATAGTGTCTATCTTTTTCTTTCTTTACATTTGTTACTTTAAAGTCAATTGTTTCTGCAATAAGAATAGCAATTCCTGCTTTCTTTTGTTTTTTATTTTTATTATTTTGAGACAGAGTCTCACTTTCTTGCCTCTGGTAAAGTACCCTGTTGTCATAGCTCATAGCAATCTCTAACTCTTGGGCTCAAGCAATTCTCTTGCCTCAGCCTCCAGAGTAGCTGGGACTACAGGCACCCTCCACAACACCCAGCTGTTTTTAGAGATGGGATCTCACTCTAGCTCAGGCTGGTCTCGAATTCTTGAGCTCAGGCTATCTGCCCACCTCAGCCTCCTAAAGTGCTGGGATTACAGGCATGAGCCACTATGCTCAGCTCTTCTTGCTTTCTTTTGGCTTCCATTTCCATGAAATGTTGTATTCCAGTTTCATGGATTTTTTTTTTTTTGAGACAGAGTCTCACTCAGTAGCCCTGAGTAGAGTGCTATGGCATCATAGCTCACAGCAACCACAAAATTTTGTCTCAGCCTCCCAAGTAGCTGGGACTATACGCACCCACTACCATGCCCAGCTAGTCTTTAGAGATGTGGTCTCACTCTGGCTCAGTCTGGTCTTGAACTACTGAGCTTAGGCAATCCACCCTTCCCAGCCTCTGAAAGTGCTAAGATTACAGACATGATATACCATGCCCAGCTCAGTTTCATGATTTTAAAAAGCATTTAGAAAACTAAGTAGTAAATGTCCTTAATCTCATAAAATATATCTATCAAAGCCTATAGCAAATAACATATTTAATGGAGAAATGTTAAAAGCTTTACTAATCCCCAGAATCTGTGACTGTCCTCTTATATGGCAAAAAGTCTTTGCCCATGTGATTAATTTAAGGATCTTTATCTGGAGAGATTATCCAATATTAGCGAAGTGGGCCTGATGTCATAATGGTCCTTATAAGGACACAGGAGGAGACAGAGTCAGAGGAAAGGGTGATGTAATGATAGAGGCAAATATTGAAATGACATAGTTTGAAGGTGGAGGAAGGGGTCACATGCCAAGGACTACAGGTGACCACTAGAAACTAGAAAAGGCAAGACAATGGATCATTCCCTCAGATCCTCCAGAGGGAACCAGCCCTACTGACATCTTGTCATTTGCCCAATAACACTTATTTCAGACTTCTGACTTTCAGAACTATAAGAGAATAAATTTGGGTTATTTTAAGCCACTAAGCTTGTGATGATTTGTTACAGAAGCAGTGGGAAACTCATACTTGATGCCCACTATCAAGACATGTGTTCAGCATTATACTAGGGATATTAACCAGTGTAATGATATAAGTTAAAGAAATAGAAGAAGAATTTTAAAAAAGAAGAAAGAAAACCATTACTATATATATAGACAACATGATTGAGTATAGAAAATCCAAGTGAATTTATAGAAAAATCTTTTGGAACTGATAAATGATAAATAACTATAAGCCCACAGGAGAGAAAAACACAAATTCAAGGGGGATGGAGGGCGAAGGAAGGAAAGGGGAGAGGGGAGGAGGGAAGAGTATTCAGTAAGCTCTCATCTAATGGGCACCAATGTAAGGGTATATAGCACACTCCCTGTGTGAAGGGCCCAATGCCACCTCCAACTTTACCTAATAAATGCAAACAATGTAACCTAATCATTTGTACCCTCATATTAATCTGAAATTTAAAATTTAGAATGTATAAATGAATTTTAACAAGAAGGTCAATACATCGAAATTGATTTCATTTCCATATACTAGTGTATCAGACAAAGTCTATTCAGGATACAGAAACTACATCAATAATTTCAATAGGAAAAATGTATAAAGAATTACCAACTAGTAAAAGGAGATTACTAAAAGGGATAAAAGCACTAAAGAATACAGAAATGGCAAGTACAGGGAGGAGCTGTAATGTCTAAGACTGAGAGAGAGTACCCAAGGGACGAACAAACTTGGAAGTGCCCCTTATGCTTTTTTTTTTTTTTTTTTGCAGTTTTTGGCCGGGGCTGGGTTTGAACCCGCCACCTCTGGCATATGGGGCCAGCGCCCTGCTCTTTTGAGCCACAGGCGCTGTCCAGTGTCCCTTATTCTTAACCACAACTGAGATTCAGATCTCAATGGAAAGGGTATGGCTGTGGCCCACTGGATAGGGCAGAAGTTTACTTAGGTGCCTCAAGTCAGTGTCGGTTTTCAGCTAGTGGGCCAGGACTGGAGAGGATGGAGTGACCTACCAGGGTGCCAGCAAAACTCTCTTTGGGCTGTACACCACTGTGACTCCTACACAATGCTGGCAATGAAGCCACTCACTGTGGTGTCAGTGAAATTTATTAGAGGGTGAGTGCTACTGCACCTTCCACATACCATGCTGTGCTATACAAACAAGAAGCAAAGCACACTGGAACCAGAAAGCAAAGCTATTTCTTCTGCCTTGCAGTGCTCTTCTGTACTTTCTACTAACAAAGCCTAATACTATGACAGCTGCCAAAGAGAAATGTTTACAGGGTCCAGTTCCAGTACCACAAAATAGGACAAAAAAGTAGTTTTGGAGCTGAGTGGAAATAAATTAATACTGGGGTAGCCAGCAATGAACTTTTAGATAATGAAAATCTTAAGATACCATTTATAATATATAATCAAGTGCTAAGGAAGAAACCTAATAAATAATGTATGAGATTTCTAAAATATTATTAAGAGAAATCAAAGGGGACTAAAATAAATTGGTGAATATTAATTACTGTGTGCAAGGACTGTAAGGGTTAATGGTGTCAAGATAGAGAATTGTTCTCAAATTGAGCTACAGATCCAATGCAATCTAAATCAAAATGCCAAGGTAGGGATTTTTTCATAGATCTTGAGAATCTGCATCTAAAATTCATGTAGAAGTGCAAAAGGCCAAAACCAGCCAAGGCCTTCTTTAAGAAAAAGAATAAGGTGAGAGGAATTTTCCTATTAGATATCAAGATTTATTGTACAGTAATTATAGTGGTATGGAATTGGCACAAGGATACCCATATAGACAAATAGAAGTGAATAGAGACTCCTGAAACAGATGCACGTGTATGCAGACATTTGAAGGTGCCACTGCTGCGCAGTGGGCAAAGGGTAGTCTTTAATAAAGGATGCTAGGTCAAATGGATATCCATATAAAAATAGAAATAGCCTATAGCTCGCAATATACATGAGAATCAACTTTGAGTGGATTGTAGATCTACATGTAAAAAACAAACAACAGAGCTTCTAGAATATGACATAGAATTTATGCCATTGGACCTGGTAAAGATTTCATAAACAGAACAAAAAAATCACTAACCATGAAGAAAAGAGTGGTAATTGTAATTATATTAAAATCAAGAATTTCTTTACATCAGGCTACACCATTAAAGGAGGTAAGCTAGAGAATAAGAGAAGATATTTGCAACACATGTAATTGGCTAAAGGTTTATATCTAGAAAATATAAATAACTTCTACTAATCAATAAGGAAGTGAAAGAGGCCAGGTGCAGTGGCTGATGCCTGTAATCCTATGCCAGTTTTTGGATACTGGCAACATCCTATTTCTTATCTTTAGTGTTGGTTATACAAGAGTAACCCTTGTCATAATTCATTAAGCTCTGTATTTGTTTCATGAACTTTTCCGTATGTGTAAAACACTAATTTAAAAATTAAGAATTCTGTGTGGGGAAGGGGTGGAAAACCTATGGCCTTGGGGACACACGTGGCCTTCTGGGTTTTTTACTGTGGTGTTTTGACTCAATTCAAATTTTAGAGAACAAATCCTTTTTTTTTTCCAGACAAATCTCAAGCTCTTGCCCTGGGTAGAGTGCTGTGGCATCATAGCTCACAGCAACCTCGAACTTTTGGGCTTAAGTGATTCTCTTGCCTCAGCCTCCCAAGTAAGTGGGACTACAGGTGCCCGCCACAACACCCAGGTGTTTTTGTTGTTGTTGTTGCAGTTGTCATTTCTGTTTTAGCTGGCCCAGGCTGGGTTCGAACCCACCAGCCTCCGTGTATGTGGCTAGCACCCTACCCACTGGGCTATGGGTGCCACCCAAGAACAAATCCTTGTATTGCAACAGAGAAAGATGAAACTTTTCTTGCCTCCTTTGGTGCTTAAAAAAGAACAATCTTGAAATCAGAAGCCTGCAGGTTCCCTACCCCTTAATCAAAACCCTTAAAAATCTGCATACTTTTTAATCTTGCAATTCCACTTCTAGGAATGATCCTAAGGAAATAATGGAATAGTTTCACAGCTATTAAAATGATGATATATATATATATGTTTATTAACATAGATACATGTCCATGATTTATTGTAAGTAAAAACACAGGTTAGAGGCTCAGCGCCTATAGCTCAACCGGCTAAGGCGCCAGCCACGTACACCTAAGGTGGCGGGTTCGAATCCCCAGCCCGGACCTGCCAATCAACAATGACGGCTGCAACCAAAAAATAGCCGGGCGTTGTGGCGGGCGCCTGTGGTCCCAGCTACTTGGGAGGCTGAGGCAGGAGACTCGCTTGAGCCCAGGAGTTGGAGGTTGCTATGAGCTGTAATGCCACAGCACTCTGCCCAGGGGGACAGCTTGAGGCTCTGTCTCAAAAAAAAAAAAAAAAAAAAAAAAAAAAAAACACAGGTTAGAGTAAATGTGTGTATGTATGTTTTTTGCCATATGCAATATGTATATATAAAACATATGCTAGAGTATAATGTATGCATGTATTTATTTTTAAGAAAGAAAATAGAACATTTATGTATACACGTTTATATACATAAAACAGACGAGAAATAACTGTTTTCTGTTTATTCAGAATCATTTAAAATAAGCATATCTTTAATCAGAAAAAATAAAGATGTTTGTATTTTGAAAAACTGCATATGGCCAGGTGTGGTGGCTCATGCGTGTAATCCTAGCACTCTGGAAGACCAAGGCAGGTGGATTGCCTGGGATCACAAGTTTGAGACCAGGCTGAGCAAAAGCAAGACCCCGTCTCTACTAAAAATGCAAAAACTAAGGCAAGAGGCTCACTTGAGCCCAAGAGTTGGAGGTTGCTATGAGCTATGACACCAAGGCACTCTATCCAGTGCAACAGCTTGAGACTGTCTCAAAAAAAAAATAAAATAAAATAAAATAAAGAAATAAAGAAAAAAAGACTGCATATAATATTAGGGGGTAAAAGGATTATCAGTTGGGAAAATGACAGGTGAGTAATATGCCAAAATATTTCAGTGAATCTTTTAACTTTTACATTCTTTTGTGTTTTTAAATCTTCTGTAATAAGCATATCTTACTTTGTTAACTGGAAAAGGAAAAAAAGAATCTAATACCCAAAGTCTGATTTCTTATAGGTGATAGTAGGTCCTGTGGAGATGTGTGCAATATTAAAGACTTTCTTTAGTTATTCTTCCCTCAGGGTGGGGTCCTGGATTGCCCAAATCAGAAAGGAGATCAGCAGTCCCCCAAGCTTCAAAACCCTAAGCTTCTTGCTGGCTCTACCAAGGAGATTGCATTTTTTTTCAAACCAAATTATAAATAAATTATGTGGGCTTTGTTGTTGTTGTTAGGAAAAGTTTCTCTGGGCCAATGGGCTTTATCCATGGAGAACATTTTGGGGCTGCAGTTACCATGGAGAACCCTGAGTTCGCATCTGGTAACGGCGGACAAAGATGGAAATATCATGTACATGTCCAGCTTCCAAGATATCCACATTGAAAAACCTGTACAACAGGCAAGTAACACAGCTCCAGCTAAAACTTGGCTGGGGTAAAACACCCTTTAGACAGCCTATAAGAGTAACTTAAACCTTTGAAAAGTTCGGGGTGGAATCATGGGTGAGAGCTACAGTCCTAGGAAAGACAGGAGGGGAATCGCCCAGGTACATTGTAATCTGTTCCAGAAATTTGCATGTTCTCAGGAGAGGCAAAAAGAAAAAAAAAAGCTGCAGCAAGCGAATCCACATCAAATATAGGCTGCGGTTGTTTTTAAACGTTATCCCACAGAAAGGCGGATGTACCATCCATTCTTTCTTACACCATACTGTTTAGAACTGCTATCCCCAAACCCTAGGGAACCCGTCCACAAACTTTTAGGAGCAGGCCGCATATCTCCCTACCCCACCCTCCTACCGCACCACCATCCCTGGTCACAGAAAAATTGTCTTCTGTGAAACTTAGGAACCAGGCCACACAGCAGGAGGGAAGCGGGTGGCCATCAAGCCTCTTCTGTATTTACAGTGAGTGGCCAGCCGGCTCCTCACGCTTCCATCACCCCCTGAACTTCACCTACCTCTCCACACCCACCCCTAGTCTGGAAAAATTGTCTTCGAATGGGTCCCTGGTGCCAAAAAGATTGGGGACTGCTGATTTGGAATACTTAATGTAGTCTTTCTTAAACTGAGTATGCAGACTTGCTGAGAGAACCCAAAGTATCCCTTAAAGATTTTTAAAAGGTAGAATCCCTTGTTAATTAAAAGCAGATACCCTGGGGGGAGTTCAGATCCCAGTATTTATCAGTTAACAACTCATCAGCAATTAGTTGTCTCATTGAGCTGAAAGCAATCTGTTTGGAAGTAGGACTTAGGAGATCCTTTGCAGGGAAGATGTGAAGAGCAGCAAGAAGGGAAGTAAAGTGCAGGTTGGAGACTAAAATATCCCCAGGAAGGGGGCTTTTGACTTCACTTCAGAGGTAGTTACCATGGCGATTAAAATCAGAGGCTTTGGCTTCAGAGAGTTAACGTTTACATCCTGCTTTACTAGCCATGTGACTGGGGAAGTTCCTTTATGTCTCTGTTTTCTACCTCTGTAAAATGGACACAATAGTTCTGTTCTGATTCCCTAGGGTGGTTGTAGAGAACTGAATGAAATAGTCACAGAAAGCTCTCAGTAAATGGCAGCTATTGTTATTTACTGCTGCCTGTTCACTTTGGCTCTGTTCTCTGAGAACACAAACTGCAGAACCTTAGACCAAGGAGAGCAAGGGTTTTTCTCTGATTGAAGAGGGTTGGGCCGAGCCTTCTCAAATTTCTATCTAAGTAACATAATTTGAATTGGCAATGATGTTTAGTTGCTAAAGTTGATTCGTGTCATTAATTCTATATGTTTTAACATTTAGAAAATCTTTACTTTAGGCTCAATCTACTATAGTTGAAACTGTGTATAGATACCGATCTGACCTGGAAATCATATATAATATGATTGACTCTGATCACTCAGGTAAGTGGATTTTGATTAGTTCAATAGTAGTAGAAAGCAATAGCTAGTCTGTTTCTTTGAAATCAGAACTCTGTTTTGTTTCTTTGTCAAAACTTGGTGAACCTCAAGGGAAATAATAAACTCAGGTTTAATATTATTATCACATTCGTTTGGCCACAAATTCTGTATTCAAGACCATAGGAAGGCCAGGCACAGTGGCTCACACCTGTAGTCTAGCACTCTGGGAGGCTGAGGTGGGTAGATTGCCTGAGCTCAGGAGTTCGAGACCAGCCTGAGCAAGAATGAGACTCTGTCTCTACTAAAAATGGAAAAACTAGCCAGGCATTGTGGTGGGTACCTGTAGTCTCAGCTACTTGGGAGTCTAAGGCAAGAGGATCACTTGCGCCCAAGAGTTTGAGGTTGTAGTGAGCTATGACACAATGGTACTCTACTGAGGGTGACAAAGTGAGACTCTGTTTTTAAAAAAAAAAGACCATAGTGTCCTATAGAAGCTGATGGAGCCATTGGTCAAACTGGACTAGCTCCTTTTACAAAATACCATCACCAGCATAAATGAAAAGATAATTCACTGTCCATTTTAATATCTTTAGTTACTCCTGGCAATAAAAATCATTATTAAGAGTTCTAATTCTGGGCTCGGCACCTGTGGCTCAAGCGGCTAAGGCGCTAGCCACATACACCTAAGGTGGCGGGTTCGAATCCCCAGCCC
>NW_003852446.1:4281056-4283635 GCF_000181295.1 Otolemur garnettii
GGGCTGGGGATTCGAACCCACCACCTTAGGTGTACGTGGCTGGCGCCTTAGCCGGTTGAGCTATAGGCGCCGAGCCCCCATTTCTTAATTGTCACTCATTCTAGCTTTAGAATAATCTCAGGATTACTTGGTAGTTGAAAGCGATGTATTATTTCTTACATTTATGATCTTATTCTTCCATTTCCTTCAGTATCTTGATGGTCAAGCACATTAGTGAGCTTCTAATTGAGACTATTCTATCAGTGCAACTTTTCCACCCCTGCCTTAGGTGGGTCTTAAAATGAACACTTAATAACCTTCTCCTATATTCTTTTAGGCCTGATCTCCATGGAAGAATTTCGTGCCATGTGGAAACTTTTTAGTTCTCACTACAATGTTCCTATTGATGAGTCTCAAGTTGATAAGCTTGCCAACACAATGGACTTGAACAAAGATGGAAGCATTGACTTTAATGAGTTTCTGAAGGCTTTCTATGTAGTGCATAAATATGACACATCGAAATCAGACAGCAGCCTTTATAGGCAGACATGAGAGCATTCCTCAGGTTCCTTATAAACAGTTGGACCCAAATCACAGACATAATCCTTTCCAGGACTCTTAATATTCATAGTCAGTAAAGAAAAGTGCACCTCAATTCACACAACACGAGCAAATGCATAGTATAGGCTTTGGAAGTTCCTAGCAAGCTGTTACGGCTAAGACTAGGCTAAATGTCAGCTGATAGGAGTTGGCTCCAGCATTAGGACCCACACACTGCCTGTGAGAAACTGGGTTTGAATGTAATGTTGGTCTCTTGGATACCACCTAACCAAGAAACCAGAGCGGTTTGAAAACATCTGAAATGAACCCACAGAACACCGGAGAAAACTATTACATGCAACATCTGTGAGCAACTGAGGGCTGGGTGAAGGAATACCGAATTATTAATGGAATAAAATCTTTCCATCATTAAACTGTAATCCTTTTTTTGAGATTTTATCAACCAGTGATTCTCAGTTACAGAAACCACCCTTCAGGGATGAAGGCCACATCAGATTCTTGGGGGAAGCTATGGGAATGTATGTTTAAAAAGAATATTTTTCATGTCTATTGAAGATACAAAACGAATGCATGTGGATTGAGCCCTACAATTAATACGGTTTGACACCGTTATTGGTAAGGTGGGGTCCTGGCTATGAACTTTATAGGAAGCACTTGGTTTGGACTAAGCTACTATACCAGGCCCCAGTAGACCAGGCTAAAATTCAAAATGAAATCACTCAGGCTGAGGTTCCATGTCACCAAACTGAAACTGAGTTGTTATCTGACTTCCTGAGAAATCAGAGAGATCTAATAGCCTAATAATTTCCCAAACAGGCCAGTTTCAATTGGCGTGATAATGAAGTTCCCTCTGTCTTTTATCCTTACAAAGAAAGGTCTGAAGTAACCTGATATCGACCAATCAGTTATTTCCATATTGTTCTATTTCCCTGTTTCCATCTTTCAAGGAAAGTAACTTTGAAATAACCAATCTGTTTTTAGTTCTTTGTTTCTGTTTTCGTTAGCTTTTCTTTGTCTATGAAAACACCTCCTGTGCTTAGCCTATCAGAACACTTACTCTATTTTTATAGAATGAAGTGTTGCCTGATTCTACAGTCACCAATAAAGCCAATTAAGATATTTAAACTAAAATTTTTTTTTTGAGACAGAGTCTCACTATGTCCCCCTTGGTAGAGTGCTGTGCCGTCACAGCTCACAGCAACCTCAAACTCTTGGGCTTAAGCAATCCTCTTGCCTCAGTCTCCCAAGTAGCTGGGACTACAGGCACTTGACACAGCGCCTGGCTATAAACTAAAATCTATTTTTTGACAGGCCTGGTAACCAACAAAGGGACCCTAAGGAGACTGCAGTTAACGCCCAGACCCCTTGAGGAATTCCAACACGCTGCTGACCCCTTTTGGGGTCTTCTGTGTTCTTCATGGAGCCTGGGTGTCATAAATTCCTCCAGTCTTGGGCCAGACTGCTTGTTTTGCATTGAGCCTTCCCCGAACTTTTTGGCTTTCAAATCCCAGGTTAATGCTGTGTGAGAGCATTTGACCTTAGAGTACTGCTGTAGTTTAAACATGGTTTATCCCCTGTGAAACTCATTTTGAAATTTGATTGCCATTATGACCGTGTTGGGAGGTAGGGCCTTTGAGAGGTGATTTGGTAGTTAAGAGGGATTCATACTTTTCTCATGGGAATGAATTCTTCATTAAGGGAGTTTGGCCCCCTTTTCTCTCGAGTGCAAGTGCCCTCTCTCCCCTTCCTTCTATCTACTCTTTCAGCTACACTATAAAACAGTATTTTTCCACCTTTTTTGTCTCACAGCACACACTTGAACCTACAGTTAAACTTCTGCAGTACACTTAAATTATGTTGATAAAAAAAAGAGTAAAAAAGAATACACTTATTGTGCTTTGAACTTCTTTCAAAAATAATGATATTTAAATTTTTTGTGGCACACCTAAGATCTCACACCACACTCATTGAAAATCACTGTTATAAAAGCAGCATGAGGCTCGGCGCCTATAGCTCAACCGGCTAAGGCGCCAGCCACG
>NW_003852446.1:4283805-4348003 GCF_000181295.1 Otolemur garnettii
GTTGGAGGTTGCTGTGAGCTGTAATGCCACGGCACTCTACCCAGGGGGACAGCTTGAGGCTCTGTCTCAAAAAAAAAAATAAAATAAAATAAAAATAAAAGCAGCATGAGGCCCTTACCAGATGCAGCTGCCCAGTGTTGGGCTTTCCAGCCTCCAAAACCATGAACTAAATAACCTCCACTCCTTATAAATTATCTCAGGTACTCTGTTACAGTACCACAGAACAGTCTAAGACAAGTGCCAAGGGTCAGCGTGTGCCATGATAGGACACATTACTTTTGGGTTTTCAGTGGCTGATGAGTCACCAGCAAGGGCTGCAGTTTGAAAGGTAACTGAGAGTGGTTTCTATAAGTGGTTATTAATTCAGGGGTGAACGTTGGCTTTTGAAATTCACAGCTATCTATCCTCTTTGTTTCTTCTTGATTGCTGAGGTAGGGAAAATCACTGGCTCAGCTGTTTAAGGAGATTTCAGAGCTAAAACTGTCTTGGCTCTGAGAGACCCAAGAGCCAACATAAAAATGAGATCCTTGATTTGTAAAGTACTGAGTACTCTGGGTTTTAGAGACTCCTCCATTAGTGATCCTTTCACTCCCGTGGACAGCTACTGCTTTCCTGTTTGTCTTGTTTTTGTGTCCTGAGAACTTAGTCAACCAACCAAAAAGTTGGGAGTTGCTGAGAAAATGGCTGGACAGCAATGTGGGTTGCTGCCCATATTTGCAACTAGTTTCAACAACTGTTGTGTCTAAACCTTCCTTTCTTGTGGCTGTCTTTGGGAGTATCTCTGGATTTTGCTCTAAAACGATTAATGAGAAACACAATGGGATCCACAAATTCTAAGGGATGCAAAGATCCCTTTCAGGGACTCCAGCTACCTTATATGTTCCAACATGGTCCATTCTTAACGCACATTTTTAAGCCAATACACAAATTATGTCCAGGACAATTTGGAGCTCTAGTGACCTGCAGGTGGACTGTTTGAACTTCCCAAACTTGCTTTTATTCTTAGAACTAAATTAGAAGAACACGGCTATAGAGTTAAAGTCTAAATGGGATGCGTATTTTTTGATTGACATACAGAGGCTCCTAAGAGGGTTCTCTTTCTCTCTACCTTCCCCTGCCTACTTAGAATCTGTTGACTTTTTGGCTTGGTTACCTGCCCAGGATTCCAAAATAGCCTTTTTAAAAAGTTCATTGTGAAGCGCTAATGAAAAGCTAGAAATCCAAGATATCCCCCACACCAAGGACAGTGAAACTGATGTCATTCCTGCTGCTCCTTTCCCTCCTACTTTGCTTGAATATTTAGTCTACTAACACTCTGAATTCTCTTTTTTCTCAGAAAAAAACCAACAATGATGAAAGGGGAAAAATAATACTGTCTGAACAATGATATCCGTAACCCCACCTGGTCCAGTTTATGGGCCAGGCAAACCCTGGAAAATTGCAAATGACCGTTTGAAAGACATTTCCGAAGTGTTCCAGCTTTATGGCAACCAACAACCTAGAATGACTTCTGGTCCTGCCCCAGAGCCCCCCAATAAGTCACCCCTAAAACAGAAGTTTAAAAAAAAAACTTTTTTTTGAGACAGAGTCTCACTATGTCGCCCTCACAGCAACCTCCAACTCTTAGGCTTAAGCGATTCTCTTGCCTCAGCCTCCTGAGTCAAAGAAAAAATATTTTGAGAGAGTCTCATTATGTTGCCCTCAGTAGAGTGATGTGGTGTCACAGCTCACAGCAACCTCAAATTCTTGGGCTTAAGCGATTCTCATGCCTCAGCCTCCCAAGTAGCTGGGATTACAGGCACCTGCCACAATGCCCAGCTATTTTTTTTTTTTTGGCAGTTCTCTTTGTTGTTTTAGCAGGCCCAGACGGGTTTGAACCCCCTTTGAGCCTCGGTGTATATGGCCAGCACCCTAACCACTGAGCTACGGGTGCCTAGCCTTCAAAAAAAAAAAATGTTGTCATTTGTGCAAATGACTAGGACATTGGAAAAGGGACTATCCCTGAAGATTTCTGATAGAAGCCCCTAAAAAGAGGCTGATCAACCTCTCTAATCTTCATACTAACGACAAGGACTGAGAGGCCTCTAAAGAAAGCTCTGGTAAGTTTCTACCAGTTCTTTTCTTTTCTTTTTTTCCCCCTATTTGTTAGAAAAGCTCGTAAATGAATGATTAGGCCCAATGTAGGGACCCACCCGAGTAGAATTGTCCTGCCCAAGAAAGAGTGAGTGTGCCAATCCCCACCTCCACCCCCAAACTCTTATATTCCCACCCCACCTTAACCCACGTGCTGACTTCTTTTTCGAACTCAGCCCACTTGCACCCAAGTCAGTAAAGGCCATGTTGCCCACACAGAACCTGGACTCTGCTGCCTTTCATTCACGTCTCAGAATAACCTCTCATTTTCCATCCCAAACCTCTTAACTATATTTTTTGTTTTTTAAAGAGAGTGATTTTGTCCAATTTGGAGGTTGTGTAAAGGTTGTTTCAAAATATACATTAAAAGGCAAACGGGCACAAAGCAGAAAGAAACCAGTAAGTAGGGGGGAAAGGTGCGGAGAAAGGTATAAGTGTGAGAATGCATTTTTTTGTTTAAAAAAAAAAAAAAAGTTGAAAAAGGAAAGAGTAAAAATTTTTTTTGGTATGAGAAAGAATTTAGTGTGGTCTAAATAAGAGGAAAAATTAATCTTTTGTCATAAAGTAGATGATTGGTTGCTCCAATATGAAAAAGAAGGGAAAATAGGACAAAACAAGCTTTAAGCAAGTTGTAGACGATTTGAACAAGTCCAATGAGGTCTCAGTAAGTCACAGAAGGTTTGTGGAAGATAAACCAATAAGAAGGGTATTGTTTATTGGTTTTTCTAAAAATTAAGCTTTGATACCAAAAGCACACCAATACAAAACTAAAATTTAGTCCCCTGTGTTAAAACAACAGGGTTTTCTTGGACTATTAATCTGCTCTTAATAGGAAATAATGAAAGGTTTTTCTTTACCTGGTAGGTAAATGGCCTAGAAAACAAAAATTCTGTGTTTTCTCAAATAATTTCCTGTGGCACACGTTTTCTTTATTAGGCATTGATTGATTACTCAGAAAAACCAACCCACCTCTTTATTAAAAGTTAAGATTTTCCACAATTATATAACTTCCTGCATTTGCTTTTGAAGTCTTTTAATTATCACTCTGGTTAAATTATCAACTATTATTTCTTCTTCTTTTTTTTTTTTTTTGAGACAGAGTCTCATAGGTCACCCTTGGTAGAGTGCCATGGCATCACAGCTCACAGCAACCTCAAACTCTTGGGCTTAAGTTATTCTCTTGCCTCAGCCTCCCAAGTAACTGGAACTACAGGCACCCGCCATAACGCCCAGCTTTTTTTGTTGTTGTTGTTGCTGCCATTGCTGTTTAGCAGGCCCGGGCTGGGTTTGAACTCACCAGCCTCGGTGTAGCTACGGGCACCACCCTATTGACTATTAATTCATGGTGACCTGTGATACTATTTTGATCAAGTGTTATAAAACTTCCCAAAATCAATCTAAAATTTAACCATTTTTATCTCAGACTAAATTTGGGATTTTCAGAGAGCCCCTAGAAGTCTGAAAGAAACATATTAAACCACTTGGGCTTATTTGATATGTTAAATTGTATGGGAAACATTATCAAATAAGAAATGATGTTTAACCTTGAGTTATATTTGTATATGACTCATATGTGGATATGTTATTAATATGTGTTACAATATTGTATGGAATTCTAGAAATCTAATATGTTATTAGTCATAATTTTGGTTACTATGATGAAATATCATATGACACAGAAATAATGAAATTTCTTTCTGAATTCCTAGTTATAATGAATTCTCATCAGATTTTAATCATGGCCATTTTTTTTCCTTTTTTTTTTTATTATGGCCATTCTAACTCTTTGTCATCCCTGGTGTTTTTTGGTTTTGGGGGGAGGAGGGTTGGGTTTTCTTTTTGAGACAGGGTCTTACTCTGTCACCTGGATAAAATATAGTGGTGTCATCATAGCTCACTGCAACCTCAAACTTCCAGGGTCAAGCACTCCTCCTGCCTCAGCCTCCTCAGTAGCTGAGACTTTAGGAGCTTCCCACCACACCCAGCTAATTTTACTATAGGGTATCCCAAAAGTCATCATACATAGGGAAATAGGGAAATGGGAAATCATAGCTAAATGTGTCTTTATTTACAAAATATTCACTACAAAATTGTATAAAATATTTTTTATGTGTTGGTCACCTCTTTCTACACACACAAGGTCTTCATTTCCACTCATGGCAAACACGTTCCAAGATAACCTGTTGCCATAGTTTTTCCTGTGTATGGCAACTTTGGGGACTCCCTGTATTTTTAGTAGAGACAGTGTCTTGTTCTTGCTCAACCTGGTCTTGAACTCCTAAACTCAAGCAATCCTCCCGCCTTGTCCTCCCAGAGTGCTAGGATTATAGGCATGAACCACCATGTCCAGCCAGACAGTGGTTTTGATTCTTCTCTAAAAGCATTGGCAATCAGCTATTGTCCAAAACTGCATTATCTTTAAGGTGACACATAGACAGGTTTTTGATAACTTTGAGATTATACCATTGGACTGGAGAAGAATGTCCAGATCCTCTAATGAAGAAACTGATGGGTTCATGAAACTGCTAACCAAGATCTAGTAGAATGAGAATCAATTACATGAGACTGAATTGATGAAGAATTATGGGTTATCACAGTTTTTTAAATTTCAAACATTGCTTTTTTAACATTGTGTTTTCTGGCTCGGCACCTGTGGCTCAAGTGGCTAAGGCACCAGCCACATACACCTAAGGTGGCAGGTGGGCCCAGGCCCACCAAACAACAATGACGGCTGCAACCAAAAAAATAGCCAGGCGTTGTGGCGGGTACCTATAGTCCCAGCTCCTTGGGAGGCAGAGGCAGGAGAATCACTTGAGCAGGAGTTGGAGGTTGTTGTGAGCTGTGATGCCACAGCACTCTACCTAGGGGGACAGCTTGAGGCTCTGTCTCAAAAAAAAAAAAAATTGTGTTTTCTAGATTTAACAAAACTTTTTTTCTTTTAGGCTATCTATAGTTTATAGCAATTTGGTAAAGCATGCTTTTATAAATAAAAATGGAAACATTTTGCTTTTTCTCCCTACTTGATCCTTCTAGAATTCAGAAACTATTCATGAGTATTCTTATTCTTGTGGTATTCTTATTTTTGTGGTAATCTGGTTTTTAGTAAAAGTTCAAGAATAATTTTCTATCTTTGTAACAGGATACAATTGGAAAGATTACTTATATTACCAAGGCTTTGACTGCAATGTCATATTTGAGAATATGCATAAATACCTGGCTTCAAAGGTTTCCAGCCTTAAAGCAAATGAGTAAAAAAGTTCCCAAATTTATAGTGAATAAGTGAATGAGTAAAATCCCTCAATGCTAGGACGCCAAACCAAGTCAGACTTCAGACTTTGCCTGTAGTATCTAATAGAAACCTCTAGATATTAGATACTACAGCAAAGTCTGATGTCTGACTTGGTTTGACTTCCTAGCTTTGAGAAATTTTTAAAAGTCCACTCTGAGATTCTGTATCAAAATACACAGCAAGGCAAATTTAAAAATAACCTAAGTGGTTATTCTTGCTGCATTTACATAAAATAATCATGCCAAGTTTAATGAGAGCAAACTCATTTTGCAAATATATTAGCCTTATTGATTGTCTTTGATAGAAATTGAAGTGACTATAAAGAGAAAAACTGTCTTTTAGAAGAAAAACTATAGTACACCTGATGTTAGACTGTAGCCATGTCCATTGTTGTCGAGTTTTTATGATCTACTTGTAGATTGGCCTGGATCCTAAATTCTTCTACTTTCCTCCTATATTTGGTTACAACACTCCAACTAAGAATAAAAGCGCCTGTGCTCCTAAAGCCATATAAGCTGAAGCTGAAAAACTTGACGTAAATTTCCAAAGACGAGTCTCATGCCTGATATGTGGGCCACACAGAGTTCGCCAGAATGCCCAATGCCACAACCAAAGCCATTCAAACTACAAACCAGGATGAGAAATCGACAACTTCATGCTTCAGACAGCTTTCCCAAGAGCACTGGAACTAGATTCTCTATTACAAGAAGGCTTTTACTCCTCTTAATTTTTCCTTGCCAATTATTCTTTTTCACTTGGCATGGTAAATGCTGTATTTAGAATTTCACAATCAGTTGTTTTTGTGGGTAACTTAGGTAACTTGCAAATTGTTGCTCCCTGCTTTAATTTAAGCCAGTCATGGGATGCTAGATAATAGAATTGCTGCCTACTAGATGAACAGGGAGGAGTCTGTGCAGTTGCAAGCGGTGCTTATTGCACAGGGATTAATACAGGGTAATGTAGAGACTCAGCTGGAAAAATTAACAAACAGACCACTTGGTTAAGAATGGGCAGACTCCTTGTCTGGCCAATTCTTTATTCAATTTTGGTTGGGTTGGTTTATGAGGTCCCTGGCTAAGGAACATACCCAAAAACTCTTGGAGTATCCTCCTGGGAGTCAGAATATTCTCCTAGGTGTGTTGTAGGATTTAAAAATCAAAAAATTTTTAATTTCTAAATGTCTGCACACAGCCTTCTGTCAAAGATCAAATTGGAATGACAAAAACTCGAAGAAATGCATGATCATAAGGAGCCCATAACTTCTGAGTGATGTGTTGAGACTGGAAACCCAAAATGATGGCAACTGAGAGTAGCACTGAAGCCCTAAATGTTAGGGTCTGGTCTAGTGAAGGTGGGTGTGAGAAAATTCTCTAGATTAACGTTAGAAAGAAGAAAAAGTTGGCTCAGTGCCCGTAGCTCGGTGGCTAGGGCGCTGGCCACATGCACCGGGGCTGGTGGGTTTGAACCTGGCCAGGGCCTGCTAAACACCAATGATAAAAAAAAAAAAAAAAAGCCGGGCATTGTGGTGGGCGCCTGTAGTCTCACCTACTTGGGAGGCTGAGGCAAGAGAATCGCTTAAGCCAAAGAATTTGAGGTTGCTGTGAGCTGTGATGCCATAGCACTCTACTAAGGGCAACATAGTGAGGCTCTGTCTCAAAAACAAGAAAGAAGAAAAAGTTTATTTTACTTTTTCCAGAGGGGAAAGGACCAATATGGTTAAAGAGAGGGAGATAGTGTTGGCAGAGAGAATCAGGTACTCTGGCTTTTAGTGAAGAAGATTTAAGGCTGTAGCCAAATTAACAGGTACGCTGCATCTGATCCATTCCTTCTTAGTGGCAGGCTGCTAACACAAGTGGCAGCAAGGTGTCAAAATCCAAGAGCTGGCTCCCCTGCCTTTTCTTGAAAACAGGCTTTATCATGGTAGATGTAATTCTGCTCTCAAGATATGGCTGTGGCCTGAAGCTCAGGAACTTCTCAAAACTGTGAAGAGAAGATTCTCAAAAGCGATTTTCTTTTGGGGGGTAGGGGTGGACGACTGGGGAGGACAAGGTAGAGGGGGAGGTGACTATGTGAGGGAGGGGAAGGGGTGACTTGGACATCTCAAAAGCCATTGGGGGGGGTTGACAAAGAGTCTCACTTTGTCCCCCTCCGTAGAGTCCCATGATGTCATAGCTCACAGCAACCTCAAACTCTTGAGCTCAAGGAATCCTCTTGCCTCAGCCTCCCAAGTAGCTGGGACTACCAGCACCCACCACAACACGGGGCTAGTTTCCTTTTTTTCTATTTTTAGTAGAGACAGGGTCTCTCTTTGCTCAGGCTGGTCTTGAACTCCGGAGCTCAGGGGATCTACCAGCCTTGGCCTCCCAGAGTGCTAGGAATACAGGTGTGAGCCATTTTCATCCACCCAGCCTCAAAAGCCGTTTTAAAAGAAAAAGGTTTACATCTCTTTTCTGTCTGTTCAGCCCTTTTCAGGAGTTGTGCAAAACAGAACTCCATGGGGTGCCTGCTAGCAAGAGAACTCTTAGGTTGGTCTTTCACTCTTACGGGGACAACTGTGGGATTAAATATTTCCCTGTGATTTTTTTTGCAAGGCTGCCCTTTCACTCAGAGAGCCTAAGCAGAAGGGGGGAATTTTTAACTGGCACAAGGCCATTGCTTTAAACTAAGTTCCTATACTAGGCCCCAATAGACTAGACTAAAAATCAAAATGAAGTCACTCACGTCGAGGTTTCCTGTAACCAAACTAGCTTCATTTGGCATAATAATGAAGTTCCCTCTGCCTTTAATCCTTACAACAGAAAGTCAGCTGAAGTAGCCTGATGTTAACCAATCAATTATTTCTCCATCAGTATGTTTCCCTATTTCTGCTTTATAAGGAAAGTAACTTTGAAATGACCGATTTCTTTTTTGTTTTTTGTTTCTGCTTTATCTTTTCTCTGTCTGTAAAACCAACTTCTTTGCTCAGCACATCAGAACACTTATTCTATTTTTATGGAATGAAGTGTTGCCTGATTCTAGAATTGCAAATAAAGCCAATGAAGATCTTTAAAGTAAATTGTTGTAATTTTGTCTTTTGACAATACATTGTGCAGTTTATTCTGCTATTATGACTGTATATGGAACATAATAAGAGATGCCTGTTTAAAGGCAAGTGTGTGTTTCTTTTCTTTAAAGCTTGAGTAATTTAAGACCTAGCAATGTGCCAGATTTGCTATTCTATAACCCTGTCTGCTGTACACACTGGTAGTAATGGATAAAATATAACACATCTTTTTTTCAAGTGCATAGGTGAGCTTTCAGGAAAGTAAAAGAAACTCCTAGAGACAGAAAAAAACATAATTAAGACCACAGCAATATTAACACCAGACAGGGTAGACCTTAAGACAAAGTATATCATCATTAGGGCTAAAAAATGGTCATTACTGAATGCTAAAAGGAATAATTCACCAGCAAGGTATAATAATTATAAACTTATATGTACCAAATAAGAGAACTTTAAAATTTATGGCATAAAACTTGACATAACTATCAGGATAAATTGTTAGAGGGAGATTTCCAATATACTTGTCCATAATTGATCATGTATATCAAAAAATTAGTGTCTGGTGATCTAGTCTCTTTTGTGACAACCACGATGGAAGTGGAGACCATTCTTCTAAGTGAAGTATTGCAAAAATGGGAAAACAAACACCACATGGACTCAATACTAAATTGGAACTCGGGTGGTGCCTGTGGCTCAAGGAGTAGGGCACCAGCCCCATATGCCAGAGGTGGCAGGTTCAAACCCAGCCCCAGCCAAAACCTGCAAAAAAAAAAAATAATAATAATAATAAAATAAATTGGAACTGGTAGATTAACACTTAAGTGCACACATGGAAGTAAAAAGCAACCAAAATTAAGTAGGTGGCGGGGAGAGGGGAGGATGGGTAAATACATACCTAATGGGTATAATACACACATTCTGGGTGAAGGGCACACTGAAAACTTTGACTTAAAATGTACAACAGCAAATTATGTAGCCAAAATGTGTGTACCCCCATAATATTCTTAACCAAAGAAAAAAGTAGTGTATACACGATTAGATAACCCACTTAATTCACATGATTATGCGTTTGTATGTGTAAATATATATATACGCTTATATTGTGTATACACACATATATACACACAACTCTGCGATCAATTTTAGAGAATACACATTTTTTTCAGATGCAAATCTCCCTTTAATGTTGTATTTGGGAAGAGAAAATTAAAATTCAGAACAAAGAGAAGGTGGGGAGTTTTATAAAAAGGGGAAATGTTAACTATTGCTCTCCCAGAAGGTCCATTGGCACTGGTAAGGGTTCGGAGTGCCAGCAAGTTCCACCGGTAGCAGCAGCATTTGGGTGACCATCCTGGACTGGAGCAGGTCATCTCAGAGGCTGAGAATCTTCTTCAGCTGGGTAACCAGTAATTGATAATTTTCATTGAATTGGTACCAAGGCATGGATCGCATTCCCGAATTGTACACCAACTTGGCCCAACAGTATTTAAATTCTTTAAGGGACATGATGTGCACTTTGGCCCCTTCCTGAAACACCCTGCGAAGACCCTGCTGTATTTCTGGGCGATATATGTAGTAGAGGCGGGCAGCAAAGATGGTCAGGCTCACGTTTGGGTTACTGGTCAGACAGTTAACCACATGCCATGCACAGTGAGTGCAGGGACTCCAGGATGTGTACCAGGTGACCTCATAGTGGTGGTCGGGGGCATCTCCTTCTGGAACCAAGTTAGGAAGCCCACTTCTGCATGAGAGGAGGTCCCAGAAAAGACCTGGTTTCAGAAGACGCCCCCGTGGAAGGAGCCAGGTGAGTTGCTGTTCTCATTTCCTTTCACCTCAAAGCACAGCCAGGTGTCCTTCTGACCATGGGGGACAGGTGTGTTGTTGAACTGCTTGTAGAATGTGTTTGGAGAGATTCGCTCCATCAGGTCACTGAGAATCTCATTCAGCTGGGTGACCAGGAACTCATAATTTTTCTTCAGTCTGTTCCAACGTGTGACCCAACGCATTCCCCAGTGGTCCACAAAGTTTTCCCAACAGTGTTGAAATTCTTTAGAGGACATGACGTACACCTGGGTCCCTTCCTCAATCATCCTGAGCAGCCCCTGGTGGTAATCCTGTCTCCAGAAGTAGTAGATGCGGGCAGTGTAGATGGTCAGGCTCACGTTTTCATGTGTGGCCAGAAAGGCAGCCACTTGCTATGCACAGTTGGCACAGGGACTCCAGGACATGTACCAGGTGATCTGGTAGAAGTGGTGATGGGATAGCATGGGCCTGACCCAGGTCACAAAGCCCAGTTCTGTGTGCCAAGGACAATATCGGGGGGCCCTGATTTCGAAAGACCCCACTGTAGGAGGAGCCAGGTGAGTTGCTGGTGGTTGTCTTCACCTCAAAGCACAGCCAGGTATCATTGCGGTGAGAGAGGTAGAGTCTGTTGTTAAAGTGGCAGTAGAATGTTTTCAGATACATTCGCTCCATCTGGCCTCTGATCTGTGGAATCATCCTGCAGCCTTGTCCCTGCCCTCCTCTTTGTCTCGAGAATACACATTTTTAAGCTCACATAGATCATTTATTTTAAAAATGTGATCACATATTAGACCACAAAGAATACTACATTCTCTGAGCAGTGCCCGTAGCTCAGTGGGTAGGGTGCCGGCCACATATACCAAGGCTGGTGGGCTCGAACCCAGCCCAAGCCAGCTAAAACAATAACAACTGCAACAACGACAACAAAATAGCCGGGCCTTGTGGCGGGCACCTAAAGTCCCAGCTACTTGGTAGGCTGAGGCAAGAGAATTGCTTAAGCCCAAGAGTCTGAGGTTGCTGGGAGCTGTGACACCACGGCACTCGACCCAGGGCTACGGCTTGAGACTCTGTCTCAAACAAACAAATAAACAAAAAGAATACTACATTCTCTGATCATGTTTCAATAAATTAGAAACAGGTATAAAAAGATAACCATATTAATGAATTGACCAAAATGGGTACGACTATAGAGCTATCAAAACACTGGGAAAAGTTCACCAAAATACTGTGAATAACTTTTATGCCAGTAATTTTTAAAACGAGGTGAATGGACTATTTGGTGTAGAAAAATATAATTTTCTAAAGCTAACTCAAGAACGAGGGAAGCATCTGAAAAGACATATAACCACTGAAGAATGTAATGGCTTTGTAATTTTGTCAATTAAGCTAGGCTGAACTACCTTTCTCAGAATTCCCTTTCTTATATGTTTCCGAATGGGCCACAGGGGAGCTTCTTGAGCGATTTGAAAGAAAAAGGAAAGGAGTAGCTATTTTGTAGATCACACATGTTGCTGATTTGCTCATTTACCTTGTTGGCTTAAAGCAGCAGCTAGGCTTGTGATTAGTCTGCCTTTTCCTGGATCTCGCCGGCTTCTCTGATGTGTACATGGCTCAATGGCAAGGGCATTTGCTTCTGCAAGACAACTCCATCACTCAGGTCAGAGACAATAAGAATGGACACCGGCTATAATTCATTTGGGGGGGGCTGTCACCTTGTGCTTGTGGGCTTCAGCCTGCCTGTGGTCTTCCTTCCCGGCTGTCTGCCGCCCAGTAGACTTTGAGATCTAGCAACAGATATGGAGATCACAGCCTTAGAGGGACTGTTTAACCAGCTCCTGTATTTGATAAGCCCCTTCTACTGGTTTTCTATCTACCTCCCTTCCTACCTATCTATTTATATCTACTATTGGTTCTGCCTTTGGTTTAACCCTACAAATATAGAATTTGGCATTGAGAGTGGTTCCAGGCTCGGCGCCTGTGGCTCAAGTGGCTACGGCCCCAGCCACATACACCATACAATGACGGCTGCAACCAAAAAATAGCCGGGCGTTGTGGCGGGCGCCTGTGGTCCCAGCTACTTGGGAGGCGGAGGCAGGAGAACCACTTGAGCCCAGGAGTTGGAGGTTGCTGTGAGCTGTGAAGCCTTGGCACTCTACCCAGGAGGATAGCTTGAGGCTCTGTCTCAAAAAAAAAAAAAAAAAAAAAAGAGTGGTTCCAGAAGAACAGAATCTTAAGGACGAATGTTTCAAATTGGTTCTGAGTTTTCTGGAATCAGTACCCTAATCTGATGTATTTAAAGGCACTAATAACCCTATTTTCAGTGATAACGAGGGTGCTTGTAGTCTGTGGCATGAAGTGGCAAAATTATCACCTTTAGATGCTTGGAATCAAGTACGTGTGGCAGGCAAGACTCGAGGAGACCAATTATTTGCTATCTTAGAACATTTTCATCAAAATAATGAATATAATAGGGTGGGTTGGTCGGTTAGTGAAGAACTTGGGCAAAGAAAATGATCACCTCAGGACGTAAATTCCAAACTCAAGGCCTGCTTAAACCCTTTTACCCTTTACCTGCTGCTAGTCACCCTCTCTTAAACCCTCGACCTGGGACACCACTGCGTCTGGCAGTGATGCAGCAGCAGCTACCGCGCTCAGTTCGGCGTCCTCCAGGCTCTGGTTCCCAGGCAGCAGCTGTCAGTGTTCAGACGCCGCCTCAGAATGTGCCCGGCTGCTCAGGCCTGCCTCACGTGCACTCCCAGCTAGAGCATCGCCCCAGTCAAAGGAGCAGGAAACCCTGGGAGAATCCCTAAATTGGAAACAGAGGTGGCTAGAGTTTGTGGCTACTCCCCCTCAAGAATTCAGCAGAAGGCTGAGCAAATGTGTCAGGAAACCCCCTGAGGCTAGGGAAAGACCCACCTGGTGCTCACTTAGGGCCTGGAATAAAGCCTTGTCCCACTAACTAGTGTGGAAAATCTCATAATTTATGGGGCATTAGGTAGAGTACTTCAAAAGATCTTGCCTCAATAGTGAGGAATAATTAGCCTTAGACTAAACACTACTCTGATCCTGCCTTACAAATCTTAAGAACAAGGCCTGAAAGGGTTCAGCCGTCTGCTAGTAGTTCAACTGTGTCCCAGAACAAAGCCCAAGAATATTTATAGGACATAAAAATATCTAGCACCCGAAAAGGTAGACAAAAATTGCCAGGCAGGCGAAGGAGCAGGAAAATACCATCATGAGAGGAAAAATCAATTGACTGAAATGGCCTCAAAACTAACACAGATGTGGCTCGGCAGTTGAGGCACTGGCCACATACACTGGGGCTGGCAGGTTCAAACCCAGCCTCGGCCTGCCAAACAACAATGACAACTACAGCCAAAAAATAGCCAGATGTTGTGGCAGGCGCCTCTAGTCCCAGCTACTTGGGAGGCTGAGGCAAGAGAATCACTTAAGCCCAAGAGTTTGAGGTGGTTGCCGTGAGCTGTGATGCCATGGCACTCTACCCAGGGCAACATAATGGGACTCTGTCTCAAAAAAAAAAAAAAAAAAGAAAGCTACAAAAGCTCACCCGAGAAGAAATGGAAAATCTAAATATTCCTATATCTATTTAAAAAACTGAATTTGTAATTAAAACCCTTGTGCAAAGAAAACTCTGGGCCCACTGAGTTTAACTGATGAAATCTACTAAACATTTAAGGGAGGAATAATATTAATTCTATGAATTCTGTGAACTCTTCCGGGAAATTTGTGAGAATGCAGTAATTCCCAGCACATTCTATGAGGCCAGCATTACCTTGCTATCAAAACCAGAGAAATAAATTACAAGAAAAACCCTACAGACCAATATCCTTTATGAACATAGGTGCAAAAATGTCAAACAAATCTTAGCAAATCATAACCAGTAATATATTTTATATGTATGTATGTATTTTGACCCAGAGTCTCACTTTTGCCCTGGGTAGAGTGCCATGGCATTATCATAGCTCACAATAGCAACCTCAAACTCTTGGGCTCAAGATATCCTCTTTTTTCCTTGCGGCCCTTGGCAGAGTGCCAAAACACCTGTCTATTTTTAGAGATGGGTCTCGCACTTGCTCAGACTGGTCTTGAACCTGTGAGCTCAGGACAATCCACCAGCCTCGGCCTCCCAGAGTACTGGGATTACAGGCGTGAGCCACCAAGCCTGGCCATTCTTTTCTTTTTTTTTTTTTTTTTTTTTTTTTTTTTGAGACAGAGCCTCAAGCTATCCCCCTGGGCAGAGTGCCGTGGCATTACAGCTCACAGCAACCTCCCACTCCTGGGCTCAAGCGAGTCTCCTGCCTCCGCCTCCCAAGTAGCTGGGACCACAGGCGCCCGCCACAACGCCCGGCTATTTTTTTGGTTGCAGCCATCATTGTTGTTTGGCGGGTCCGGGCTGGGGATTCGAACCCGCCACCTTAGGTGTACGTGGCTGGCGCCTTAGCCCGTTGAGCTATAGGCGCCGAGCCCAAGCCTGGCCATTCAAGCAATCCTCTTGTCTCAGCCTCCCTAGTAGCTGGGACTACAGGCACCCACCATAACAACCAGCTAATTTTTCTATTTTTAGTAGAAATGGGGGTCTCGCTCTTGCTCCAGCTGGTCTTAAACTACGGAGCTCAAACAATCTCCCAGCTGTGGCCTCCCAGAGTGCTAGGATTACAGGTGTGAGCTACCAAGCCTGGCCCAGTAATACGTTTTAAAAAATACATCATGACCAAGTGAGGTTTGGCTAAAGAATTTAAGTTTAGCTTAATATATGAAAATCACTCCCTGTAATTCACTTCATTAACAAAAAGAGAAAAATATAATTATCTCAGTAGATTCCAACATCCATTTTTGAGAAAACTTCCCAGCACACTAGAAATAGAAGGAAAATTTGATCATCTATGTAGGAAATCTGGTGGAACCTACAAATGAGCTACTGGAACTCATAAGTGAGTTTAGCTAATTTGCAAGATACAAAATCAATATGTAGAAATCAGTTCTACTTCAATATACTAACAACAATCAGAAATTAAAAGCTGAAAACGAACACTATTTGAAGTAGCTTCAAAAAATGAAATATTTGTTGATAATGTGACAAAGGATTTGCAAATTCTGTACACTGGAAGCTCTAAAATATTGCTGAGGGAAATTAAAGATTTAAATAACCCTTGAGATACACTGTACTAGTGGGTCAAAAGACTCAACGTTGATTCTCAGTCATCCCCTATTTACTGATCTATAGATTCAACATGATCTCAATCAAAATCTCAGCAGTCTTTTTGTTTTTAAACAGAAATTGATAAGCTAAATCTAAAATTCATATGCAGATTTGAGTTCTTTTAGAGACAGAGTTTCACTTTCTTGCCCTCAGTGGAGTGCTGTGCTGTCACAGCTCACAGCAACCTCAAATTCTTGGGCTCAAGTGATTCCCTTGTGTCAACCTCCTGCGTAGCTGGGACTACATGCACCCTACAACACCCAGCTATTTTTTTTTTTTGAGACAGAGTCTCACTATGTCGCCCTCAGTAGAGTACGGTGACATCACAGCTCATGGCAACCTCAAACTCTTGGGCTTAAGCAATTCTCTTGCCTCAGCCTCTGAAGTAGCTGGGACTACAGGCACCCACCACAATGCCCAGCTATTTTATTGTTGCAGTTGTCATTGTTGTTTAGCTGGTCTGGGCCAGGCTTGAACCCACCAGCCTCAGTGCATGTGGCTGGCATCTTAACCACTGTGCTATGGGTGCCGAGCCACACCCAGCTATTTTTAGAGATAGGTCTTTCTCTGACTCAGGCTGGTCTCAAACTCCTGAGCTCAGACAATCCACCTGCCTTGGCCTCCCAGAGCACTAGGATTACAGGCTTGAGCCACCATGCCCAGCCCTAAAATTGATCTGAAAATGCAAAGGACCTAGAATAGGCAAAACAATGTTGAAAAAGCAGAACAAGGCCTGTGGAGGTGCTCACACCTGTAATCCTAACACTGTGTGAGGCCAACGTGGGTGGATTGCTTGAGCTCACGAGTTTCGGACCAGCCTGAGCAAGAGACAGATTCCCATCTCTACTAAACATAGAAAAATTAGCTGGAGGTGGGTTACTGTAGTCCCAGCTACTGAGGAGGCTGAGACAAGAGGATCACTGTGTTGCTGTGAGCTATGATGCCACAGCACTCTACCCAGGGTGACAGAGTGAGACTCTTGTCTAAAAAGGAAGGATGGAAGGAGGACAGGAGGGAGGAAGGAAGGAACGAATGTGGAGAACTAACACCATCTGATTTCACTTTATAAACCTCCAGTAATTAAGATAGCATGGTATCTCGATGTCTTGATGTAAAGATAAATAAACAGGTCAGTATAACTGAATAGAGCCCAGGAGCTCTGCGCCCTTAACTCAGTGGCCTGAGTATGGGAACAGAGAAGGCCTGGAGACCAGAAGCTAGGCAGGGTCGCATACCCAGGTGTGTTATTCATCTCAGCTGACCCCTGAAGCTCCCTTATACTGACTGGTGCTTTTTCCTGCTCCTCTTTCTCTTTCTCAAAATAACTTTATTGAGGCATATTTTGGATCATATAATTCATCTTTTCAAGTGTACAACTCAATGATAGTAAAGTGACCAAGTTATGCAGCCATGGCCATAAATCGATTTTAGAACACTTTCATCAGATCAGTATGATCCTTCATGCACATTTATAGTTAACTCTCATACCTCTCCCACCCCTACCCATCCTGTCCACGCCCCAGGGAACCACGAACCTGCTTTCTATCTATAGATTCGCCTTTTCTGCATATTTCACATAAAGGGAACCATACAACATGTGGCCTCTTGTGCCTGACTTTTTTCACTGAGCATAACATTTCTGATGTTCATCCATGTCATAGCATGTGCCCATAGCTCATTCCTTTTCAAGTATTCCATTGTATGGACGTACCATATTTTGTTTATCTCTTCATTGGTTGATGAGCATTAAGTTTCCAATTTTGGCTATTATAATGTTGCTAAGAACATTCAAGTGCAAGTCTATATGTTTTCACTCTCTTGTCCTACCCTCTCTCTTTAGTATCAATTTCTTTTTATTGTGCTTATTCTATATTTTCTGATTTTAAGATTATCCTGCCTTTCTTCAGCTTCTTCACTGGCTTCCCATTGTCTTCAGCATAAAACTCCCCTTAGTGAGGTCAGAGAAGGCGCCTTCTTTCCTGTTCAACCTTATCCCTTGCCACTCTCTTTTGGAATAGACGAGATATATCACAGAACGAAGAGATATCGAGACACAAAATCTAGAAAAAGAAATATTTCTCAGGTAAACTCCTAATGTTACTTATTGCCAATCACCCATATTAGGATAATCTGAAATAACGGTAAAATATTCTTGCTTTGACATAGTAACTAAATGGCCATTTTGGATGGTGCCCAGTGCACAGTAGGGGCCTAATGTTTATTAAATATTTAATTTAAATTCATTCTGGTGAACAGCAGCAGGCACTGATTAAGAGTAACTGGGAAAAGAATGACATTAATTTTCCTTTAGGATTATGGTCACGGTCTAGAACAGAATTAATGAGAATTAGGAAGTGGACTTCAGTTGCTTAATGGCTGCCCAAGCCCTTGTCCAAAGCATGGAAAACAGAATTGTAGTATGTCATTGCTATTATAGCAGGTGCAGGAAACAAGGAGAGGCAGTGACTCCTCAAGTCAGTTTCTGCTTAAAGATCAAACTCCATGCTTTGTTAAAGCAGCAGTGAAAAAAACAGAGTCTTCAACCTAATGTGTACAGAGGTCTAACTTCATTATCTCACTTGAAAACCTACTGATGATCCTGGGATAGTGGTTTTGAGAAATGTCTAATTCTTCCTCAGGCAATACCTAATGAGTCCTTTCTGTTGCTTCCTGAATATCACTTGGTTACTTATTCCCGGGGTTCTTTCAGAAACTCATTTTCTCCTTGGGGCTTCTAATCTCCAGAATTAATTAAATGCCTTTGTTGGAAATGTTACCTAAAACTGCATTTCAATTTTATTATGATTGTTTAATGTAAAACTTCTGCCTGACACATAACCACGCTTTGTCATTTGTATTGTGAACTCATTATTAGCAGGACTTGTATTTTGTGTGTGTGAATAGCCTATGCTATCTGGGGTGTGGGAGCTTCTTTTCAAAGAAGGTTTTTGTTTGTGTCTGCCTTGTGCCCCAGGAGTATCACTGCTTGAGGAATAATTCTCCTGTTAGTTTTAGTCTGGAGTCTCTGAACTATGTGGGTAGAGGAAAAAGCAATGTGAGTTGTGGCCATGTGGTTTTTTTTACTTCTCAGAGACCTTTTATGATTTTTTTTCCTACCAAAAACCCTGTTTCCTGTGGTCTCTCTTGTTTTTAAATCTTTTCATAAATATAATAATTATTTGAAGGTTTTGGCTTTATGTGAAGTTCTCAGTTCAATTCCCTACCTTCCAGAGGACCAAAGCCTCATTTCCTATGCATGTGAGCATTGAATCCCAAATCCCTAGGCTCTGTAGACAAATACCCCCCATTAGTTCAAGTACTCACCCCTTTGCTTTTTCATTTCCCCTTTGTTTCTGGCACCCAGGGAATGGCCTTTATTATTTGTAAGCCTAGCTGTACATTTAAAATAATTATGTTATATTTTACCCAGTATTTCTAGGCGATTATAGTAAAAGGATTTTTAGGTTGTTTGATTCCACCGTATTGCCAGCAGCTGAAAAGTAGACCTTTTGTAGTCCTTGCTACTTGTTAATAATCTTTAGGTTTCATATTTTTACCTAGACGAGACGATGATGTTCGTAATACTCCATGTGCTTGAATTAGACAACATGTATCATTTATTGGGTCTTAATTTAGTAAGACTCATTACTGAATTTCTATAATTTTTTAAAGGGATCATATGCTTCAAAAAGGGGGGGCATAATATTTTTCCCCTTTCTTCCCCTAACATCAGCATGGCCCTCCTCATCCTTTCTCCTGTACCTAGGAAAGCCATGATAATTTGCTATATGGGCTTCCATATTTTTATCTGCTGTATATAAACCTATACAGACTCATGTATGTCCTCACATATGCATATATTTACACACAGTAATACATAATCTGAATGGTTTCATTGTTGTATGCTGTGTAAAAATGGGATATATATGATTTTTTCCATTTTACTTTTCTAAACCAATAATATCTAGTTGAAATCTCTACAAGCTGCTGTAATTGTAATTTTTTTTTTTTTTTGAGACGGTCTCACTATGTTGCCCTCAGTAGAGTACTATGCCGTTACAGTGACAGCAACCTCAAACTCTTGGGCTTAAGCAACTCTCTTGCCTCAGCCTCCCAAGTAGGTGGGACTACAGGTGCCTGCCACAACGCCCAGCTATTTTTTGTTGCAGTTGTCATTGTTGTTTGGCAAGCCGGGGCTGGGATCTAACTCACCAGCCTCAGTGTATGTGGCTGATGCTGTGGCAAGCCTGTAATTTTTTTTTTAATACACAAATCATTAGTGTATGGCTTGATGAATTTTTACAGTGAATACACCCATGTAATCAGCATCCAGATCAATAAATAGAATACGGGGGGGTGAAGCAAGATGGGGAAGTTGAAGGATCTACAGGGTGGCCTCTCCCAACGAGACAAGGGGAAAAGCAATAACCTAACAATATTTGGTGGGAGGAGCTGACCTGGATTAGTCCCTCCTCAGCACAGTGAGCCTGTGGGGGTACTCTGCAAGAGATGCAAGAAGCCAGGAGCTGTGGAGGTCTGAAATAAAAGCCGAGTCACGGGAGCAGGTGGGGACCAGCTGGGCCGGCCCTCCCACTTAAGTTGGGTTAGGAGGGAACCGTTCTGCAGTTTGTGGATGTGGGGGGAAGCCGCACAATGGAACACTGTAGAAAGATTGGACTAGTGGTGGGATGCAAACAGCATACAGCCACCAGGTTTAAATACTGGGTGAAAGGGATTGTCCATCAGCTTATTGGCTGCTGGGGCCACCATCTTGGGAAGGTCGGAACAGCTAGCAGAGTTGGCATGGTGAGAAGGTCTGTCGGCAGGGGCCTAGTACACAGCTGGCCCTAGCGTGCCTGTCTAAACTGGGCGGCCACTCCTGTGGCAAGTTGAGTGGCTCTTGAACATCCTAGGAATTGTTGTCAGGGGGCACTGTGAGACTTACCACCCAAGGACTCTTGAAAGTGTTAAGACCCCAACCCTGGGTGGTACTGGAAGCTGAGTAAACGATGAGGCACCCACTGAGGGCAACTAAGTAACAATAACAGGAACCGTACTCCTTGGCAACTAGAGAGCAGCTTCCGGTGTGTGTTCTCTAGCTCATAAAGTCATAGCACTACCTCGTGGTCTCTGTAATATATTGCAATATATATGTTTTTGTTAATTTTGCCCCTTTCTACAGTGTTTTTATTTTTTATGTTTTATTAATATTACTTTTTATTTCTTTTTTGTTTTTTTAATTTTTTTATTTTTAGTTGTTTAAGTGATAATTGTTATGGTTATTTGACTTTTGGGGTCTTGTTTTGTTTTATGCTAGATTGGTTGGTTGGTTGTACTCTTTTTTCTTTTTCTTTTTCTTTTTTTTTTTTTTTGGTTGGTTATATTCTTAACCTCCTTACTCAGTCATCCTAGGAGAGCTTAGACTGCCGTGATGGGATCAGAGTCCCTGGACCTCCTACGTGGGCAGTCATCTCACGGAGGAGATGGGTGGCCATTGGGTGTTGTCATTTTATGAAGTCTTCCAGGGAATATACATGGAGCTACACATAAGATATCTTGGGCCGATGAAAATGTCACATTTCTTTGCTTTTGGCAGGAATCCCAGCTCCTCAGCTTGGGAGCACCATTTATCCCATGCTGAACAGAAACTTCATCCAGCTATTATGTTCATCTTCAATTAATAAATTGTAGGAGAACAAATTAATTGACTTATCATTTGCAGCTTGGTAGATAAAATCTTTCAAAGCATAGGGAACATGGGGTGATTAAAAGATTTCAGCTGGAAAAAAATTGGGGATCCCTGAGGCCACTTGCATGTTGAGTCTGAGTAGATCAATAGTTCTTCATGAAATAGCTCTCAGAGGATCCACCACAAGGACAGGCACCCCCACCCACCCCCTGCTGCCCTCCAGAGCTCAGTGGGGATCCAAAGGAGGTGATAGCATTAAAGCTTGCTGTGCCCTGAATGTGTGTACTGAGTGATAAGTGTGGTTACATCATGGTTATAGGTACCTTGCCTACACGGCCCTGGTATGGCTCAAAGTGACAGACAGTCCCTCATTGCCTCCCTGAGCTACAGACACCACCCTGCAAATCTCCTAAAGGGAGAAGCCTGCTCCCCTCTCCAAGAAGGTCAGTGTGGACACACGAAGGAGCCCTGGCTGAGGTGTCAGAAGCAGCAGCTCTGCTGGGCTTGCTGCTAATATGCGTGAGATGGGGTTTGTGTTTCCTCGCCTAAGACAAAAGTGACGTGATGGGATGCATGGAAGGCCCTGGTACCTCCCTCCCTACATCAGGGATTCTCCCTCTGCCTGGTCTCCTGCCTGTGGCTGTCTGGCTCTCTGTAAAGCAAGTGAGGCCCTGCTCCCGCATGGCTCAGCAATGCCACCACAGGTCCGCTGAGGACGGTGGTGGTGGTGGTGATAAAAACTAACACATCAGCACTTCCTCTGAGCTAGGCACTGTTCTAAGCACTTCATACATAGTAACTCACAATCGGCGTTTGATGTAAATGCTTTTTTTTTCTGAGACGGAGTTTCATTTGTCACCCTTAGTACAGTGCCATGGTGTCACAGCTGACAGCAGCTCAGACTCCTGGGCTCAAGTGATCCTCTCGTTCAGCTTTCCAGTAGCTGGGACTATAGGCGCCCACCACAACACCCAGCTAGTTTTTCTCTTAGTAGAGACAGGATCTAGCTCTTGCTCAGGCTGGTCTTGAACTCCTGAGCTACCCACTTCAGCCTCCCAGAGTGCTAGGATTACAGGCATGTGCCACTGTGCCTGGCCTGGTAAGTGCCATCATTATCACTTCTATTTTACAGTGCAGGTGGGGTCTGTAGCGCAGGGAGGCAATGAGGGGCTGTCTGTCACTTTGAGCCACACCAGGGCTGTGTAGGAAACTGAAGAAACTGAGGCACAGAGAGATTAAGCCACTTGCCCCAAGTGGCACTGCTAGTAGGTGGTAGAGCAGGGCTTTGAGCCCCATCAGGCTCCTGGGTCTTGGTGGCACTAGGCTGTGTGTTCTAGTACCTGCCCTGGGAGGTGACTTAACCAAAAGCCACACAGAAATCACAAAGCTCCATTTTAACCTGGAATTTTAACCTCCTCCCTCTCACCAAATTTTACTAAAAATTTTTTCCACATACTAGCAATAGTTGAAATGGCCTAATTTCCCCCTACTTTTATTTCCCCTGCCCCATTGGTGGCCCAGGGGGCAGACACAGAGCAGGGGAACCCTGGTGCCGGTGGGAGGATTCCCTTGGTGTGGGCTGAGGCCACATTCTTGCTGTCCTCCTTCCTAGCTGCCCAGGGGGACCCTGAGCCATGTCCAGGCCTCAGGCTTTATCCCTAAGAGGGAGAATAAATGGAGGGGACAGAAATCCCGAGCCCAAGTATAAAGGCCCCAAATAAAGCAAATATAAATGGAAACTCTGAGGTTGTGTGATTCACTTAACCAACATGACTCATGTTCTGCTAAGGTTTCCGTGAACAATATGTTCACAGTCTGATTTAATTATAGCCCAGATTCGCTGCTGCCTCAGTGAGCCTCCAAAGCGCACCTCACTCCTCCCTCCCCCACCCCGGGCTGTGGCGCCAGTTGAAATGCCTCCCAGGGCACTGGAGATGGTTTTCTGCAGGTGTCATTTGTCACATCAGGCACAGTGGACAGCTGTGGAGGGGCCCTCAGCTGGGGGAAGCCTCGTTCAATAAGTTAGAGCAGCTTGCGCGGGAGCCCAAGCCCCCCGGGGTGTCGGCGCGGCGCGGGGTTCCCCTGACGCAGAGGCTGGGGCAGAGTGGGGGTGTGCTGGCGCCGAGCGTGGGCCTTGCGAGTGATCGATTGAGAGGAAGAAACAGGATTTAGTCAAAGCTCCCTCAAGCGAGGGTGGAGGGAAACCCGAGGCTGCCTGCCAAGCTCGGGGGCGGCGCCTGCACGAGGGACCTGGTAACACCGGACAGAAAATGTCCCACTTTTCATCCGCTCTGCGCTTTCAAAGAGAACACCTTGAGTTACCGCATCGGAAGGGGACCCGTTTACAAATGTGAAGATGCGGCCACAGTGATAGCCCCCTTATCAGACAAAAACAGTCGCTCCCAACCTCTGCAAAGCATGAAAACGGTAGTGTGCACTTCAGTCTGAAGCGATGCTGCCCCCCAGCATCTGGCGTCGTGTGGAGTCCCCACCGGCAGCCTCCGTTTGAAGTGAGCGATCAGAGAGGGCAGCTTGTACCGCCGGCTTTAGGGTTGCCGGATAAAATACTGAGCACCCGGTTACACTTATATGTCACATAAACAACAGATAATGGTGTAGGATAAGCATGTCCCAAGCACTGTCCGCAACATGCTGTACTAAAAATGTGCTTGTCGTTTATATGAAATCCAAAGGAGTGTACCACATTTCGATTTGTTAGCTCTGGTAACTGTACATGCACTGGGAAGTCACACAGCCTACCCTCATGTGCCCTCTCTGCCACCGAGAGGCTATGAAACTCTAGATAAATAACGTGAGCATTCGGAGCCTGTTTCTTCTCCAGCACAATGAGCATAATGGCCACTATGTCCCGGGACCACAGCAAAGATTAAAGAGAATGTGTGTGGTGCGTGCAGCATAGGATGCAGTGGCTGGTCGGGGGCCTGCGCTCATTCTCAGCGCCTAGCGGTGCTGGGTGCCAGCAGGCCCCTGCTGGGGGGGTGCCCACCATCACTGGCTGACAGGGGCGGTCCACAGAACCCCAGCCACTTGTCCCCATCGTGCAGTGTGCCTTGTGGAGGCTCCGCCAGAATCCACAGTCTGCTCAGCTCCTTCCCCTGTTGGCTCTCACTCCCTTATCATCAAAACCGAGGGGGGTTTGCCTGGGTGGGTCCAGCTGTTCCCAGCACAAAGAGCTCTGACTGAAGACTGCAGGAGGAATCAGCCTCAAATCCCTCTCTAGTACTAACAGAGGGTGTGGGCTTTTTAAGGAGGAGCTATGTCCACTGGGGCAGGCAGTGGCCTCATTAACAAGGGGCTGTATGCATGGGGCAGGGTGGAGAGGATGGTGAGTCTTGGCCTCAGGAAGCCTGACCAGGGGCCTTCTGAATCTCAGCTTCTTGTCTTGCAGAAATTCTGCCATTTCTGGGAAATAACTCATAACTATCAAGTAGCAGTTAGTTAAAAGTTTTTCAAGGTTCTGGGCAGGGCCTGTGCCTCAAAGGAGTATGGTACTGGCCCCAAATGCCAGAGATGGTGGGTTCAAACCCAGCCCTGGCCAAAAGCTGCATTAAAAAACAAAAAGTTTCAAGTTTCTGGTCATCACGCCCTATTAAAACATGAAAGGGAAAGGACTATAAAAAACATCCAGGGGTCACTGCCATTTGTTCACAGAGCTGGGTGCACTTGCACGCTTCTCCCCAAAGCACGCAGTCTATTGCTTGCACAGCACCCCTTGACCTGGCACACTGGAGTTGCTGGTGTGCACAATGACAGTCACAGTTAGCTACGGAAGTGTGTGGGCACACAGTGCTGAAGCTCGAGGACACTTGTGCCCTGAGAGTGGGGGCATGTCAGGGGCAGGTGGGACCTGGCACTGCAGTGCATTGCCAGGGAGTAGACAAGGGACTTGTCGCCTCTTGGGAAGCTAGGAAATGGTGTGAGGCGGGTGGGGGTGGAGGAGGATGGCCAGAACAGCTTCAGGCCTGGGAGTCCCCTCTGCTGAGCATGGCAGTTAGCAGGTGGGTGGGTGCCACTCAGCTACCTCCTCCCAGAGCCAGGCTGGGGGTCACGTGGGCCTGGGAGGCTCAGGCTCAGTTGGGCAGTGGTTGGAGAAATCATCAGGACCCAATTACATTCACAAAAGCAATCAACTGGGGGGCTCAACTGAATGCTACGTCTACTCCCTGCCTGGCTCTCCACCTTGCCTGTGTGCATCTGCACACTGGGACATGGTGCTTTAAAAAGTAGGGAGAGGCTCGGCACCTATAGCTCAACCGGCTAAGGCGCCAGCCACGTACACCTAAGGTGGCGGGTTCGAATCCCCAGCCCGGACCCGCCAAAACAATGACGGCTGCAACCAAAAAATAGCCGGGCGTTGTGGCGGGCGCCTGTGGTCCCAGCTACTTGGGAGGCAGAGGCAGGAGACTCGCTTGAGCCCAGGAGTTGGAGGTTGCTGTGAGCTGTAATGCCACGGCACTCTACCCAGGGGGACAGCTTGAGGCTCTGTCTCAAAAAAAAAAAAAAATAAAAAATAAAAAGTAGGGAGAACAATGGCTCCTTCGGCTTCCAGCTTGGGGCTGTGTACAGTTTTCTTTCTATTATTGTTATTTTTTATTTTAATTACTGTTTCATGTTAATTTGGGGGTACAAAGAATTAGGTTACAACGTTTGTATTTTTTATGTAGAGTCTCTCTTATAATTGTGTCCCACCCCCAAGAGGTGTGCCCTGCCCCTTAACATTGTGCCTATTCAGCGGGAGAACACCTATCCCCTTCCTCCTCCCCTTTCCCCACTCCTTCCTTCCCCTGCCCCACTTTGAACTGATCTGAGTTTTTCTTTTATGCGGGTGTGTATTAGATCGTCTACTGGCTTCATATTAGTATTGAGTACATTGGATTCTTGCTTCTCCATACTTGTGATACTTTACTAAGAATATGTTTCAACTCCATCCAGGTTAATACAAAAGATGTGAAGGCATTATCTTTTTTATGGCTGAACGGTATTCCATGGTATACATATACCACAGCTTGTTAATCCATTCCTGAGTTGATGGGCATTGAGGTTGTTTCCCTATGTTGGCGATTGTAAATTGAGCTGTGATAAACAATCTAGTGCTAATGTCCTTCTGATAAAATGATTTTTTCCTTCTGGGTAGATGCCTAGTAGTGGGATTGCAGGATCAAATGGGAGGTCTAGTTTGAGTCTCTTGAGGATTCTCCATACTTCCTTCCCAAGAGGCTGTATCAGTTTGCAGTCCCACCAGCAGTGTAAAAGTGTTCCCTTCTCCCCACCAGGTTTACAGTTTTAAGAAGCAAGGCCTAGCTTTGAGTGGCAGCTCTGCCACATCTCTGAGAGCCCTGGAATGTGGAGCAGCTTCTGAATCTCTCCAAGCTTCACATCTCCTACCCACAATAGGAGGGCAATAATGTATCTCCTCAGAATAGTGTGAAGAAGACAAACAATACTGTGAAGAATAAATGAGACACCAGAAATGAGAGTGCCTAGGATATGTGGGATGGGTGCTCAAGAACTTATTATTTTCTTTTGTGTAAAAGTCATTCTGGCCGGGCACAGTGGTTTGCACCTGTAATCCTAGCACTCTGGGAGGCCGTGGGGGTGGATTGCCTGAGCTCAGGGGTTCAAGACCAGCTTGAGCCAGACCGAGACCTTGTCTCTGGAAAAAAAAAATCCGGGTGTTGTGGTGGGCACCTGTAGTCCCAGCTACTTGGGAGGCTAAGGCAGGAGATTGCCTAAGCCCAAGAGTTGGAGGTTGCTGTGAGCTGTGATGCCATAGCACTGTACCAAGGGTGGCAAAGTGAGACTCTGTCTCATAACAAAAAAGTCATTCTATTTCTACCAGGATTTTGAAAGCTAAGAACATTGCCAGATGCGTAAGACCACTTGACAGTGAAGTTGAATTTTGATCCTTGAAGGTTAACAGTTCTGCTGGTCACAGTGCAGTTGCTGACATTTTAATGGTCAAAGAGAAGTTCTCTAACTTCTGAACTATTTGTAAAAATTACAGAGCTACAATGACTGCTGAAAGACTTGGGATTGTGAGTGGACGTTCTGGAGAGCCAGAGTTTGGGGACTGATGACCACTGGCCCCAGATGCTGCCACTTTCTGATGGAGAGAGAGCACTCTGAGTGGAGCGCATGGCCAGCCCCCCAGGAGGCGGGGAGGGGGCGGGGTCCTCTTTAGCAGGGCCTTCATGCCTGTTTGCTCTCTTGGTCCTTCCAGGGAGTTGCTGCCTGTGGTTCTTTTCTCTTCCAGGGTCCACCTGGGAGGAAACAGCCACAGATCATCACGGGCCATCAGCCAGAGCCACCGGATGCTGTGGTAGGTGGGACAGTGCACCCCTGGTCACAAAGACTATCCTGCCCTGACAGAACTCTGGGCTGTAGTGGCCCCTGGCTTCCTGACCTGGAGCCTGCCTGGTATGTGTTTGGATTCGGAGCTGCTGGCCCGGCATACCCAGCAGTTACCATTTAGTATTTTTTGTTGCTTTGGCTTGTGTCGTCCTGTCTACAGACTCATGCTCAGTTCATGCTATCCCGAGTGTACAGTGCATTGTCACCTGCGGTCACAGTGCTGCAGGTAGGGTCCTCAGAACTTGCTCAGCTGACAAGTGAAGGTCTGCACCAGCTGACCTGCATGTCCTTATTGCCCCCAGCCCCTATCCCCTGGTAATCATCCTTCTACTGTGAGTTTGACATTTTTAGATTCCACAAAGAAGTGAGATCATGCGGTATTCCTTTTTCTGTGTCTGGCTTATTTCACTTAGCGTAATATCCTCCAGGCCCATCCATGTTGTGGCAGGATTTCCTTCTTTTTTAAGGCTGAATAGTATTCCCTTGGGTCTACACCACATTTTCCTTCTCCATTCATCTGTTGGTGGACATACAGGTTTTCATACCTTGGCTACTGTGAATAATACTAAGAGAACAGTCATACTAAGGAGAAAAATAATTCTAGGAAAGATTTCAAGTGTTCTCAGCACACACACACACACACACAGAATGATGTAAGGTGATGGATGTGTTAATTAGCTTGATTGTGGTAATCAGTTTGCAGCACATACATATATCAAAACATCACGTTGTACACCCTAAATATTTACAATTTTTACTTGTCAGTCATACCTCAACAAACCAGGAAAATCCAAAACCCCCGTATTGTGGCTGCTTCCCAGGGGAGCATATTCTATTTTCTATTAAAATGCAGGACCAGTGTCCGTCCTTTCTTTGCCGTTTGCAGCAGACTGGGCGAGTCCAGGTGAGCAGACCCCTGGCTACCACTTCCAAACTGTGTTGACAGGGGCTTAGCACTGAGGGACAGGTAGGAGATGCAGCGGGGTCCACATTAGGCTCCCCACTGGGATGCTGGGCCTTGACATAAGTCCGAGTCCTGGTGGGCAGCCTAGACTGCTCCCTCCTTTCGGAGTGGAGAAGGAGCTTAATGCCGAGGGACCAGTTCATAGCAAAAGCCCCTTCCCCCGAGCCTGATGATTGTCTGACAATCCCATCCTCGGGATGATGATGATGAAGACGACCACGATGAGGATGGGGATGACATTGGGTAATTCTAACTTTGGGTTTATGACATACCTGGCATTGGTCTAAATACCTTGTACATGTGGCTGCATATAATCTTCACAGCCGTCCTCTAGATAGGTACTGAGATTATCTGGATGTCTGTCACATTCCACATGCCCTGCATCAGACTCCTGAGTCACCCAGGGTAGTTGACCCTTTGGAAGACATAAGTTGTACTAGGTCATATCTCTGCTCAGAGCTCTGTGATGACTGTTTCCAATTCCAGAGTCAAAGTCAAAGTCCATCTAGTGGCCTCCAAGGCCTGTGTGATCTGAGCCGTGTGACCTCTCTCTTCTCATGTCCTCCTCTTTCTCTCCCCTCTTCTCTTTGCAATAGACCCCCCCAACGGATCACTTGCTCGTGGGCCTGGCCCGGCTCTTGCCTTTGCTAAGGGTGACCCACCCCCCGTGGCCACTTGGCTTTCTCCTGTGACCCTTTTGAGTCTTTGCTCAAATCTTCCCTTCTGAGGAGACCGAGCCTCAGTTCCCTGCTTGATACCTGACCCCTTCACTCCAATCTTTCTTTGACCTTTGACCCAACACCAGCCTCACTGTGTAACTGCCTGTACAATGTACCCCTATTGCCTGTCCCTGCCAGAAGGAAGGCTCCGATGGGGGACGAATCCTTATTTTGTTCCCAGATGCTCCCATGTGTCCATGTGAGTGCCTGCCAGTAGTAGGTGCTCACTGAATTGGTGTCAAAGGGACTGACTCGGGAAACTAGGGCCCAACGTGGTTGACCTCCCAAGGCCACCTTGTGCATTGAGGAAAGGGCAACCAGTCAGGCCTAGACTCTGGCCCCAGGATTTGAGTTCTTAACCACTGAACTCTACAGCTTGCACAGTGACGCCTGTGTCCTTCAGTGACCTCAGCACCTCTTGTCCAGGCCTCACCAGGCTAGGCCTGCACTCTGTGCCCCCTCCAGTTTCCACCCAGGCTGACATCTGGATTCTCCTTGGAGCTCCAGGAAGTGGATTAGACTATGTGGTCACCACAACTGTTCCCTCACTGCTTGTCGCCCCTGCTTTCCTCCCATCAGGAGGCAGTGAACTCATTCCAAACTTGGCCTGGCCTAGCTGGTGGCCAGCAGGTAATAGAGTGGCCCTCGACTTTGAGAGACACTGGAATGATGTTTTGACAGTTCTCTGGCCTTCTCCCTGGTCCCTTTACCTTCAGGCTAATCCCACCATCTTAGAAATCCACATCTGTCAGATATTTCTGTATCAGGAGGGGTGGGGCATAATCCTGAGCTGTTGCTGCTCCCAGTAAGAAGGAAGAGCTGATCTCAGCAGCCGCTAAGCCTCTCCTGCAGCAGCCGCTCACTTTCCCAGTGTCTTCCACGCTGCAGGAGAGGTGCCAGCTGCATGAGTTGAGCTGGGGAAGCAAAGGGACTGACCTACAGAAATAGCTCAAAGACCCAAAGCCAACTGCATTAGCTCTGTAGTTCTAGAGTTGGGGGGGAGGGGGAGTAATATTTCTTGATGCCTTTCTGCCTCTTTCTTCTTTTCCAGTCAACCTAGTCTCACCATCTGCCCAGCTTGCCCAGTGTCTATCTAATGAGTTATTTAGTGAGCTAGTTTTAATGAGCACGTGCAAGCCAGGCATGGTTTGTACCTGTAGTGGCAGCTATGCTGGAGGCTGAGGCGGGGGGATTGTTTGAGCCCAGGAATTTGAGGCTGCAGTGAGCTATAATGATCCCACTGCACCCTAGCCTGGGTGACATAGTGAGACCCTGTCTCTAGAAAAAAAAAAAGAATCTCTGATCTCTATCCTAAGGCCCGTGTGTTGTGTTCTTCCCCACCCCTTGCTTTTATATAGTTTTATTGCATCCATGTGCGTTCCTAGAAAGCATAGATATGGGTTTGTTTCATAAACAGAATGTCATGCCATTTATAATCTTTTGGGACTTACTGCTGCCTTGCTAAGATGACTCCCCATTGCAGCATTGCATGGTGGTTTAATCACTGAATCCTTCAGAAAATCCCACGGAGTGAATGCACTCACCCACGGACAGGTGGCGACTTCCCGGACTTGCGCCTTTGTGAACAATAACCGATGGCTATTGCCGATGCCTCGTGTCTAAATTTCCCAAACTGCTGGCATGTGGAATTATTGCCAGTATTCTTTTACCTTTTTTAAACATCTGCTTTCCCTGTAGTCATGTTCCCCTTTTGTTAGCATTTTTTCTCCTCTCTGTTCTCTTAAGCAGTCTTCACAGAGGTTTATCTATTCTGTTATTTTTCCCGAAGAACTAACTTAGTCTCTCTCTCCTGTATCTTGGTTTTCTATTTTCAATAATCTACCTTCATTTTGTTGTTGTTGTTGTTCCAGGTTCACTGAGGGTACAAAGAATTTGGTTACACGGTTTGCATTTGTTACCTGAAGTCCCTCTTATAGTTGTGTCCTGCCCCCAGGAGGTGTGCCATACACTGTGACCCCCCCACCCCTCACCCTCCTCCCCTCTTCCCGGTCCCTTCTCCCCTCATTTTATTATCTCTGTTACCCTTTCCCTGATATCTCTCTCTCTCTCTCTCTCTCTCTGTCTCTAAGAAACCAAGTCTCTCTGTCACCCAGGCTAGAGTACAGTGGTCCAATCACAGCTCACTATAACCTCCAACTTCTGGGCTCAAACAATTCTCCCACCTTTGCCTCCAGAGTAATGGGACTACAGGCATGCCGCCATCATGTGTAGCTAATTTTTAAAGGTTTTGGAGAGACAAGGTCTTGTTATGTTACCCAGGCTGACCTCAAGTGATCCCCCTGCCTCAGTCTCCCAAAGTGAGGGGATGACAGGTGTGAACCACCCTGCCTGGCCCTTAATTTCTTAAAATGCAAACCGAGCCCCTTCATTTTAAGGCTGTCTTCTTGTCTAATATGATTATTTGAGGCTCTAATTTCCCTCCAAGCACTGTTTCTTCTGTGGCTCACAAGTGTTGATATGTAGCAGTTTCATTTCACTCACTTCTAGATATTTGTAATGTTTCATATGATTTTATCCTTACCTCTATGAATATTTAGCGATTTACATTTTTTTCCGAATATATTTGGATTATTTACCTTTTTAAAGAGCAGTGATCATGGATTATAAGATATTTACTTTTAAAAAAATTAGTCAGTACTCAAAATTTTAATGCTTGAGGAATCCAAATGTGTATTCTCGAGTCGTGCAGTACCGTCTGTGTGTCCATTAGATCAAGGTTGTTAACTGTGTCATTAACATCGGCTAGGTCCTTGATACTATTTCTTATTTATTTATTTATTTGAGACAGAGCCTTAAGCTGTTGCCCTAGGTAGAGTGCTGTGGCATCACAGCTCACAGCAACCTCCAACTCCTGGGCTTAGGTGATTCTCTTGCCTCAGCCTCCCAATTAGCTGGGACTACAGGTGCCCGCTACAGTGCCCAGTTGTTTTTTGGTGGTAGTTGTCATTGTTGTTTGGTGAGCCCGGGCTGGATTTGAACCTGGCAGCTCTGTGTGTATATGGCTGATACCTTAGCTGCTTGAGCTACAGGTGCTGAGCCCCTTGATACTATTTTAGTCAGCTTGATCTATAAGTAGCCAAAAGAAATGTGCTGAAATCTCCCACTATGATGATGGAGTCACCTACTTCTCCTTTGGAGTCTTATGGGTATTTCCTTCATTTATTTTGAAGGTATTTATTGGGCATATACGTGTTTAAAATGGAAATTCTTCTTGGTGAATTTAATCTTTCATCACCACGCCGTTACCTTTCTCATCCTTAGTACCTCTTTTGGTCCTGAAGTCTATTTTATGTGACAGTGACACAGTGATACTGGCTCTCTTCAGTTAGCATTTGCCTGATGGGTCTTTTTTCATATTTTTATTTTCAACCTTTCACGTCCATATGCTTCTAAACAGCATGCATCTTTCTGTATTAACTCAATCTGTCAACATTCATCTTTCTGCAAGTGAGCTTGGTCCATTTTCATTACTGTAATCATGGAACTTTTTTTTTTGGAGACAGAGTCTTACTTTGTCACCCTGGCTAGAGTGCTGTGGCATCATAGGTCACAGCAGCCTTGAACTCTTGGGCTCAAATGATCCTTTTGCTTCAAGTTTTTCATTTTTAGTAGAGACAGGGTCTTGTTCTTGCTCAGACTGGTCTCGAACTTACGAGCTCAAGCTATCCACCTGCCTCAGCCTTCCACATATGTTGTGGCCTGTCCTCCCAGTCTGTGTTTCTATAATATGCACTGTTCTGCATTATATTATAGACTTAGGTTATTTTAATTTGTCACACACTCTGTCTTGGCTCCAGGATGGAGATTCTATGTTTTTATATTGTTTGTTTTACCTTTTTTTGTTTTTTGATTTGATCTCTTTCTCACTTCTTCTACATGCTTTCATATCCCATGGTGTCTACCCCTCACTTCAAATTCTACCCTGCTGATTTTATCTAGACTCTTCATTCTTTCTGGGTAATCATTAGTATATTCGTTCTTTCTCTTTAGTCTTGGCTACTCTTTGAAGACAATAAAAAATTTTACCAAGGCAATGGGCCCCCTTTAATTTGCATATCTCTTTTATTTAAGAACTTTATCCCAAATTTGGGATATACAAATAAAAGGCATTCTAACTGGCAGAGCTTTTCCAATACAGAAGGGGGTCAGAAGCATCAAATGGGTGGTCGGCTAGAGGGCTAGGAGGTCTGTTCCAACCTTAAGACTTCATGACTGTAACTTAGATAACCAACCCTCCATCTGGGCCTTATTGCCAAATAGGAAATATGGCTTACCATGTGCCTGGTGCCTGTTCAGGGTCCTCCTTGCCCTGGACCTGCAGGGGGCTGTCTGTGAGAGAGACTGTGGCCCCCTGCAACAGAAAGGTGGCCTTATGGCAACTAAGGAATGTTCCTGCAGAGGTTTCACCAGGCCTCCAATGGACTCAACCCAAGGGACTGCCTTGCCATGGGTGAGGCCTGCCAAGGACACACACATCCCGATGGCCAGAAATTGAACAGACAGAGGTGGGAAGGTGCTGCAGTCTCCCAGATGGATAGAGCCCAGGTCCTTCCAAGGCCCATGGAGCTACATTATAGGGGTGGGGGCAGTTCTGGGGAAATTTCACTGGTGACATTCCCTATAGCACTTGTAGGATGCCACCACCCCCCAGCAGGCTTTTGCACAGCCCAGCAAGAAGCAAGGGAAAGCAGCAGCGCCTCCTGGTCCTTTAGGGTCTGAGGCCCCTCCCCTTAGCAATGCTCTGGACTCTTCTGCGTCATTTCCATCAACCCCAACCACCCTGGCCCACCTCCTGCCTCCCCACGTCATCTGACTTCAGTGTGAGGATATCTTTGTTGGCACTTAGACCCACCCACACTGCCAGGCACCCCAGCCTGCCTTCTCCCAGCCCAGAACTGATGCAAAAAGCCCTCATCAAGGCACAGGAAGCTTCAGGAAGAGGCCAGATGATGACCGAGGAGGCTAAGGGCTCCCAGTAGACTGGAGGTTGCCCAGCTGTCCTCCTCCCTTCTCAATGACAGGGCGCTGAGTTTGCTACAGGTATTTAACAGGTGTTCTCAGATGGTGACTCTTTCCCCCAGGCCCACAATAGTTCTAGATGTAAAAATGCAGTAGTTCTAAATTGACCCTGTTGATCCTTATAGCCTTTGCCAGTGACTAGTCTAAAATAGGCATGGGACTCAGTCCTGGATGGTTAAAATTAAGGAAAAGTCTGCTGGGGGGTTCTGGGAAAGATTTCCCTACCTGGAATGGACTGGGGGGGTGCTGAGGGGAGAGACAGAGAGAGGAGCCCAAGAAAGACCCACCCCTCCCTTCATGGTTGGGATGTTGTTGTCTTTCAAGGATGTGGTGCTTGGAGCTGTAGCGGCCACCTTGCAGCCATGAGAGGAGAAAACCTCACTCTCTCAGGATGATGGAGAAGAAAGATGGGAAGGGCCTGGGTCCTTCCCGACATGGTTGAGGCACGGAAGCAACCCTGTCACTTCCCAGCTCTAGACATCTTCCATGGAATGACGCGTCTTCATTGTTGGAGCCACTGATGTGCTGGGTGGCCTATGGTGTACAGCAGGAGTGTCCTGGGAGATGCCTGAGGAATTTGTCCACTTGTGAGATCCTGCCTTTTGCAGTCCTGAGAGCAGACAGGTCTTGAGTGGTGCCAGCCTGCACTTATGCCAAAAAGATGATAGGCCACGTGGTTAAGGGCGTGTCACCCTCCCACCTCGCTCCCTGTTATCTGTCCCTCATGTTGTCCAGCTCAGAGGCTGAGAATGCCATAAACTAGAGTTTTCACTAAGATTCACACGTGACAGGTGAAGTCCAAGTCCTCCCAGAAGGGCTAGCACTGACCAGGCCCTCTGGCTACTTTCCCATAACACTTCAACCGCCTGAACAGTGGGAGGCTGGCTGGCAAGAGGACAGAGGGGTGACAAGGCATTCGGGGCTATTTTTAAAGAAGAATTCATTAAATGTTTGCTAGGTTCCAGGAGCTTTATCCCCACTGTCTATTTTTTAATTAAACATTTATTTAGCACTTATTATGTGCCAAGTGGTATCCAAGCACTTTAGAAATATTAACATATTCCATCCTCGCAACAGCTGTGCGAGGTACGGGAGTAATCACTGTGTCCAATTATAGAGGAACCAGGAGGCCGCAGACCAGGATTTGGACTGGGCAGGTCAATGCCAGTGCTGGTGCCAGGCACTGTCACAGTCCCAGGCTGCTGCGCAGCAGAGCGGCGCACTTTACTACCACTTCCCGGAGCTCTCTGCGGTTGCCAACCCTGGCTTAGGCTAGGCCACCTATGTACTCAGAGGGTTCTGGGTAGCCCAGACCAAAGTCGAGGCGTGCTCCTCAGTGGTGCTGCTCCGAAGTGAGGGGGATGGCTCTGGATCCCTTTGCAACACCAGGCATTTGGGTGGCAAATGCCAAGAGGGAGAAGGCATTGTGAGGTTCAAGATGAAGATGAGGCTTTTAAGTTCTTTGCTTCTCTTCCCCAAAGTGCCACCAACTGCGTCTGTCCATCTTGCTTTCTGTTCTTGGTCTGCATCTCACGGCCCTGCTTGGTGGAGGGAGCAGCTCAGGGCAGCACCCTCAACCTTTCTAGTTGTTTTCAGCAGACACTTGGATTGGGCTCTTCCCGGGTGTGTCAGGCCTCCCAGACCTCTCTTGCTGTGTATTTAAAACATATGTGCCCTTAATGGTCCTCCTAAACCTTCCACGATGAGCACTGTTACCCCCATTTGACCTGTGCGGAATGAGTCTCCAAGGGTGACTTGTTAGCTATGGCTGTGCAGCCACTTTTAGAAGTGCACTGGCCTGATGGGGAGCCCACAGGTCGAGCTGGGTGCCACTGTGGAGGGGGAGTGGCTGTAGCCATCGTCTATGGAGCCTCTGCCTTGTGCCCAGGGTTTATGAACATTAACATGACATTATCTTGTTAATCTCTGGAACCTGTAAATGAAGGCACTTTGTATAACCACCATCCCATTTCACAGAAGAGGAAACTGAAGCACTAAGATACGATGTCTAATCAAAGGGTGCCCAGCTCTAGGCAGCGGCATGCTGGGCTGACTCCCAGTACCTGGTGGTGACAGGGCCAGCGGGATGCAGGAGGTGGCCAAAGTGAGGTGCAAGGCTTAAGCCAAATGCTGTTTGTGTTTCAATTTTGCCAAAGGCTGACCATCTGCTGAAGTCTCTAGGGGGGCTGTGTCCACCCGGCAGCAGAGCCGTTTGAAGACCTTTGTGGTTTCCAAGATGAGCCGCATTTCTTCTGACCTGGAACTGGGCCCTTTGAGAGAGGTGGGGTGGGGCTCAGTGTTCCCACTTCACAGCTGGAGAAGTGGGCTCGGAGCAGCTGAGGGGCTCGGCGGCCCCCAGTCCCCTGCTGCACCCATTTGCCGACATGATCTGGAGCAGGTGTCCTCAAACTATGGCCCGTGGGCCACATGTGGCCCGCCAAGGACATTTATCTGGCCTGCTAGGTGTTTTTGCCGCCGCTGCCTGTCCTGCTTAGCAGCCGACTGGTTTGGGAGCCTGCAGTCCGGCCCTCCAATAGTCTGAGGGACAGTGAACTGGCCCCCTGTTTAAAAAGTTTGAGGCCCCCTGATCTGGAGCATCCTTTCTAGTCCCCGCATGCTAAGCTGGGCATTCCCTTTTCCTTTGATGCACCGACAAAATGAGTGTCTTCTTTTTTTTTTTTTAATCGAGATAGAGTCTCACTTTCACTCTCAGTAGCATGCTGTGGCATCATAGCTCACAGCAACTTCAGACTCAGGCTCAAGCGATTCTCTAGCCTCAGACTCCCAAGTAACTGTGACTATAGGCACCTGCCACAATGCCCAGCTATTTTTAGAGATGGGGTCTTGTTCTCTCTCAGGCTGGTCTTGAATATGTGAGCTCAGGCAATCCACCCGCCTTGGCCTCCCAAGTGCTAGGATTACAGGTGTGACCCACTGTGCCTTGCCTAAATGAGTGTCTTCTCAGTTAACTTTGTTCAAGAAATGTGGTGCTCTTTGCCCAGATCTAGGTAAGCATGGAGTCAAGGAACAAGCTGTATCTTTTTTTTTGTTTTGTTTTGTTTTGTTTTTTTTTTTGAGACAGAATCTCAAGCTGTTGCCCTTGGTAGAGTGCTGTGGTAGAGAGCTCACAGCAGCCTCAAAGTCTTGGTCTCAAGCAATCCTCTTGCCTTAGTTTTTCATTTTTAGTAGAGACAGGGTCTAGCTCTTGCTCAGGCTGGTCTCCAACTCGTAAGCTCAAGCAATCCACCTGCCTCAGCCTCCCAGGGTACTAGGATTCCAGGCATGAGCCACTGTGCCTGGCCCCCAAGCTTGTCTTGATCTGCCGCTAATGTGTGCAAATCTATGGAATTCATGAACCCTCTTGAGCAGCGGTTCTCAACCTGTGGGTTGCAACCCCTTTGTAATAATGAAAATATATCGTGGCATTAGGAAGGTTGAGAACCACTGCTCTTGAGCCTCAGTTTCCCTATCTGTGAGATCTCAGTGATAACAGTGGTCATCTGAGCCAGCAGATGGAGTTGACCACAGTGTGCCATTTACCAACACCTGAGGGGTGTCCTGCCTGGCCACATATCCAGCCTGACTCTCTGCCTTCGTCTCTTTTTCCAACAGGCCTGAGGTTTGCCAGATGGAAGGACTGCAGGGGACAGTCAGTTATTTCAGGGTCTCCTCAGCGCCAGTCCCTTTGGCCTCAACTCTTCCCACCCATATTCCTACTCTCCCTGTGCTCAGAGCACACCCTCGCCATCCTCCTGGAATGTCCCCTGACCCCACCTCCCAGCAAGGAGCACCCCTCCTTTCTCTGGTGGATGACTCACTGCATTTCTTTCTTGCTTTCTTTTTTTTCGATTGTGCTTTTTTTAAGTTTAAAAATGGAAATGTGTCAAATTTAAAACTCAGCACAGCACATCTATTTAAAGTGCAGAGGAAGCAGCCTTTGAACAACTTGCAGAATGTGAAGCCTTTAGAGCCTCTGAAGGCCTCAGCCCCACGCTCTTGCTTTCTAAGGTCCCGCCTTGAAGGGCAGGTGGACGTCAGAGAAGAGATCTGACGTCGGCCAGGTTCAGACGGGGAAATGACTGAGAGGCAGGTGAGAGCAGGAGGTGGTGAGGCTGAGGAGGGAGCCCCGGGATGGAGCCCCCATCAGTAAAGCAGCCCAGTGCATGAGGGCCATGGCCTGCTGTTGGTATGTCTGCCTGAGAACAGCACGGGACCACACAAGGGTTCAGGCCTGAGATAGGGAGAGGCTGAAGATGAGAGCGGGGAGCGCTTCTGTCCCTCTCTCCTCAGGCATCTCCATTTCCCAGCCACCAGATTCTGTCCTCTGAGCAGGAGCAAAGCAAGGGCTGCTCCAAGAGGTTGCTGGAAAGGTGTGGAAGGAAGCTCAGTTGTCTAGACTCTGGTCCCCTCCACGTCACCCTCACAGACATAGTCCCTCCACACCTGCTATGGGATGGGATAAGACCATTCCCTCCTCTGCCCCAGCCAGCCCTGCTGAGAGTGGATCTCCCTAGGAAGGGTTGGCAATCATTGCGTCATTCCTCTGTTCAAAACTTCTCAGCCACTTATGACAAAACTCAACGTCTCCACTCCCATCCCCTGGCCTCCTTGGGGTCCCCCAGACATGCGGGGTGCACTCCTGCCTCAGGCTCTTTGCACGGGCTGCCCCATGCACTGCCTCACTCTGGCCCTCACCTCCTTCAGATCTCTGATCAAATCCCACCTATGAAAGAGCTTCTCCAAGCACTCTGAGAGATGGCCCCTTCCCAGCCCAGACCCCCACCCTTCTCTGCTTCATTCTCGTTCACATCCCCAGACACACAATGCATATCATTGTTCACTGTTCATTAGCCAGGCCAGGGAGAGGGAGGAAGGGCAAGGGGTAGGTTCTCAGCCCCCTCAGCCGTGGAGACGGCCTTGGCCTTTCCTAGCTGTCCTGTCCCCACCCAGCGCGGTGCTTTGACATCTACAGAACGTGGTCGAGTACTGAAGGATCTCATAGAGAAGCTTGTGCCCAGGCCATACCACCCTTTGCAGGTGAGTGTTCCGCTCATCCTTGACCTTCAGGGAGCCCATCAGACCCAGGAGTGGGCTTAGAGGGTCAACATGCCACATGCATCCCTCTCCCCCCCTTGCATGGCTGTCCAAGCTGGTCCAGTCTGGTGGCAGGGCACCTGGCAGCTAGGGGCAGAACAGGGCATCTCTGCTCGTCACTCCACCCCGCCTGAGCCAGGAGGCCCTGTGTTTCTTTGCTCAAGAGTTGGCAGTCCCCAGGTGCTGGGCATATGTGTCCTCTGGCCTTGCTCCCTACCACTCAGAGGCCCTTCACCAGCCCTGCCCCTCCAGCTCCACTATAGTTTACTCTGCCAGCCCCTGCTGGCCCCTTGCTCAGAGTGAACCCTTTCCCTCTCCGGGCTGGAACGTGGCCCCTGTAGCTCTGTTGACCTGCTTATTTTTGTCTCTCTCCCTGCCACATGCGGAGCCATTTGTGGCACAGCCAGCCACACCCAGTAGCTGCCGCATCAGTGTGTGCCCACAGCACCGAGCTGCTGTCCAGGCTCCATCAGGGGACCCAGGGACGGAGACACCCACTCTGCCGGGACAGGAGCGGTCACCACCCTAGCGTAAATGAGTCTCTGCTAAGCAGGCACAGAGAGCTGCCTTCCCCGGCTGTCTGTGCACTGCCCTCTGCAAGCCTCCTGGGAGTCTGCTGGGCCACTTTTGCTCCAGATCTCTTGTGGCTAATGAGGGAAAGAGAACTGGAGAGGTGAGCTCTTGCCTGCGTCTTCGGCAGGGAGAGGGGGCGAGAGGCAGAAAGAGCTGCCTCACTTAGGTGGCTGTGTCTTCCTTGAGCCGAGGAGAGCAACTCAAATGCTTTACAGGAACTCAGGGATTGCTCCCTGGTGACAGCTGGGGGAAATTATTCACACTGTCAGGAGAGAGGCTTATACCATGAGTGGTTCCAATTCTTTATTTTTAAATCCCCCAGCTGGCTAAAGACTTAGAAGAAAAGATGTGACAATCATTTGCGTCTTGTCCCAGATGGGCTGTCACTCAGGGTCCACGAAAACTCTAATGGGGCTGGGCTGGCGATCACGAAAAAAGCCAGGCACACTGGCAATTCCCCGGGGCTTTGCTGGGCTGTTTTATGCCAGCTTCTTGGATGCTGGGTGGTGGGAGGGGGTCTGCTGGGCAGTCCAGCCACTATAGCTTGGTAGCACTTCTGCCTGGAGAGAGAACAAACAGCTGTCCTGCCTTGAGCCCCGAGGTGGCCACTGGGACTTCTAGCCACCTGCAGGGTCCCTGCATGCCCCTCTTTGCTCCTGAAGCACATCCTTCCCCAAAGGGCAGGTGTACCTCTTTCTGGCAGCTCTTGGGGGCAGATGTCCTGGGGGTGGGCACAGATCCTTCTTTTCTGAACAGAGGAATAAAAACCAAGAGTCTTGGCTGGAGCAGACACTTAGTTTTGGGTGGTCAGAGGACTGTGACATCATGAAACCAGCCCCATCTCCACGCTAGGAGGCAGCACACCTGCCCATGGCCTTCAATTGGCAGCTAGTGGCTATTTGAAATCCATTCCGGTGCCAGGTAACAGCCTCTACATTTAGTTTCCAAAAGAGCAGAGGCAAGGGCCCCAGTGACAGTGTCCAGCATTGGGGGCATGTGAGCCCAGGAGCACTGGGGAGTGACATGGCTCTCAGTCTTGGCCAGGGAGCCTCTACCTGGTGAACATATTTCCTACTTGACTCAGTCACAGTTGGTTTCTGTTATTTGCAAAGAACAACTTGGACACAGTGACAATAGGTGGCACAGAGAATAGAGCCAGTTACCGAGTGAGATACCTCTTTGACAAGTCGCTGAAATTTGCATATTTGTCCCAGCAAACCTCATGTTGAAATTTGAGCCCCTGTGTTGGAGGTGGGGCCTAGTGAGAGGTGCTTGGGTCCGGGAGGCAGATCCCTAATGAATGGCCTGGATCCTCCTTGCAGCAAGGAGCCATTAGTTCCTGTGAGTGTTTGTTAGAAAGAAGCTGGCGCCTCCCTCCTCGCTCTCTTGTGGCTTCTCTTGCGATGTGACCTCGGCACACACTGGCTCCCCTTCCTTTCCACCACGAGTGGAAGCTTCCTGAAGCCCTCACCAGAAACAGGTGCTGGTGCCGTGTCTAGCGTCCAGCCTGCAGAACCCTGAGCCAAATAAACCTCTTTTCTTTATAAATTACCCAGGCCCAGGTGTTCCTTTATAGCAACACAAATGGACCAAGACAAAAGCCTAGCCTGGGTTTGTATCTGGAACCGTCTTTCAAAAGAGACACGGAAGGCTCAACCATCCTCTTGTGCCCAGTTGAGATGCAGTTTGGGCCCATGCGGAGAACGCGAAGCCATGCCCTCTGCAGAGCTGGCATCGCAGCCGCACCAGCTGGAGGTGGAAGGGTCTGGCAGCCACCCGCTGAGAGACAGACCAGTGCTGCACAGAATTTGAGTTCAAGATGCAAATGTCCTGCCAGGCCAGTGCTGGGAACTGGCAAACGCTCACCACAGGAGCCCAAGGATTGCCCTTCCTCAGAGGCCTTCAAAAGCGAAACAGACGCTTTCATCCCCCATCACAGCAGGCCATATTTCTGCCTGCCCCCCAACGCCTGGCCCCAGTGCACACGAAGAAATGCTGTTAGATTCGTTCATTTCTCAGAATAGTTTACATATTGCAGTAAGGCGGAGGGACGAATCACGTGACTCTAGAGTTCATTGGTTCCAATTATTCCAGCCCTTCTAAGAAGGCATTTTTGCCAAAGTTGCACATATGTTCCTTTAAAGAAAACCACAGTAGTTTTCTGAAGGAATTTGTCCCTCTCCCAAAGCATCAGTCGGACGTGCCAAACGTTAGGCTAAAGAATAGTCTCTTCTGCATTTCGGGTCTTCTCATTCCTCAGAGAACTCTGTTGGTAACGCAAAGCTATGGCTTTCCTGAGTGGCTTTCTGAGGGAGACAAGGGGACTTGGCTCCAAGACAGTGACAATGCTGCTTTCTTTTCCCCTCCCAGGCAGAGCTATCAGTGGCCACGTCCCGGAGAACAGAAGGCATTCTGGGAACATGGTGCTCTCACCTTCTGCAAAATGAAGAGCCACAGAGCAGATGGCAGGGACTTCAAACGCGTAAGAGTCACCTTGAAAGATAATGGCACAAAGGGACTGGGTGAGAGGCTTTTGTACCCTTTGACAACAAGGAAGCAGAAAAGACAAAAGCTATTTGTCAGTCAATAGAACTAAGAGATGGCTGGGCTGCAATTTACATCAGGGGAGGCCAAGCCTCCTGTCTTCCTGTCCAGAAATAAATGGCATCAATCAGCTGCCAGACTGCTTCTCTTGCCTCCTGATCTTCTGGTGGTTTTTCTTTTTTCACACAGAGAGCATTTCAGTCCTGTCTGTCCGGGCAGCTGAGGCCTGACAACATCTCCTGCCCTTTACTATGCTTCGGAAGAGCTGCAGCCCCTACTGACCTCCTGACCGGCGCCCACCCCACGAGACCTGGCCCTGGCAAGCAGGGCCTCCTTCTCCTGGCATATCTGGTTTCCTGTAAGCAGGAAGCCTCTGCCCCCTCAAATGCCAGAGGATGGTAAGTTAGGGGACCTTGTGCCATCCCCCCACGTGGGTCCTGTGCCAGTCTGGAGGCCTCCTGCACTTTTTGCAGATGGGCAAACTGAGGCACACAGAGGTTCCCTCAGTCATCCAAGATCACAGACCCACTAGTGTCGTACTGGGATGCTGAGCTCACCTCCACGCAGGGCCAGGGACAGCAGCAGGTGAGGCGCCAGCTGCTTCTCAGCCAAAGATGTGAAAAGAAATGAGTGTTCCGGCTCCACGGGCTTGTGCCCCAGGCAGAACATACTAACCCCCCCAGCCCCAGCAAAGGCCCAAACTGGCTTCTCAGCTCCGAGGGGTGTTCAGAAGGAGCTAGCCCAGACCAGAGGCCCGAGGGGCTGTGTCCCCACTCCCGACTGGCGTGGAAAGTGGGTCCCCCTGGTGCACTTGGTGTTAGCACCTCAAACATTTGCTGCTCTCCTCAGCGAGCGCCTCAGCTGCTCACTAAAGGGATCAAGCCTCGGAAGCCGGTCCTCCTTCTTTGAAGCTGACAGCTTGATGCCTGTGGAAATGCAGTCCTATTTCGGGATTTCATTTTGAAGAGGTTTCAAAAGAGTGGCCCGGAGGCTCGGCTGAATCGCTGGTTATGGCTCCTCTCCCGGCCGACGCGGCAGCTGTGGCTTTGCACGTCACCGGCAGGCAGGTGATTGTTCTAAATTAGCACCTGGCTCATTTGGGAGGGCTCTAAGTCGTCTCGAGCTTCTCCCAAGCAGCGATGGGAACATTCATGCCTTCTTATACCTTTCCTACATTATCAGTGTTTGATGATCCCCCAGGGAGGCAAGGAATTACTATGGTTCTCGTTTATGTGAGGCATGTCTTAAAGACCCCTCCCCCAAAAACAAAGGCTATAAAAATGCTATGAAACCTGGGGGGCTGGGAGCCCATGGAGCCTCTGGGCAGCAGCTGTTGTCCAGCATGTCCTTCCAGCCCCACGGCCACCAAGGGCCCTGGCTGGAAGCCAAGGGGAAGATGCAGGGTGGGGTGGGGCCACTGCACAGTGCCTCAGGCGCTGTGTCTGCAGGCTGTCCCCGGGTGCCAGGAAAGCATGAGTCCACTGTGGCAGAAATTGAGACGTTGGGGGATTTTTCTTTGAAGCAGAGTCTTATTTTGTCACCCTAGGTAGAGTACCATTGTGTCAGCTCACAGCAACCTCAAACGCTTGGGCTCAAGCAATCCTCTTGCCTCAGCTTCCCAAGTAGCTGGGACTACAGGTGCTGCCAAAATGCCCGGCTAATTTTTAGAGACAGGGTCTTGCTCTTGCTTAGGCTGGTCTCAAACTCCTGAGCTCAGGCAATCCACCCGTCTTGGCCTCCCAGAGTGCTAGGATTACAGGCGTGAGCCACTGCACCTGGCCTTGGGGGATTTTCCTTCCGGTAACTACTCTGCCCCTCTGTAAGGAGAATATTGGGGTCAGGAAGAAGCAGAAACCAAGGTGTTGGAGTCCCACGTGAACCCAGATCCGTGCAGTGGGACTTTTTCCACATGGCCTTCCTGAGGGCAAATGCCAAGGCTTTGGCTTGGGCTGAGGCTGCCAGGCACCCGAGGCTCCTGCCTATCCTCTGTTTCCAGAATAACCACCAGCTCCTTCTCTTGGCTTTTAGGGGCGCTGGGCTAGTGCACCCTCAGAGCAGCTAGAGTGTCGTCATCTTTTCACATCCACATCCACGTCTGAGGAACAATCCCATAGCCTCATTTCCATTTAGGAGGCAAAGAGGTACCACAAATCTAACTGACAACTCTCAACCAGGCCCACTGCCATCTGGCCACCAGCTATTCGTCCTTCCTAGCTTATTATTACTTAGAGAAACTCCTGTCCCTGTTATTATTTCCCTGAAGGTAAGACACTGTCTGGAGAGACACCCCACTCTCTCTCAAAAGAGATGGGCCAGACCCTGGCAGGACCTATCCTTGCTCCTCTGAAATCAGTGCCTCCGACTATACATACCTGACAGCTTTCAGATGTCAGCGCTTCTATGAAGAGGGTTCAAAGCTCCAGCCTGGCTCTATTTTTACAAGGGAAGCATTGTTTCTCTGGGAACACATCATTTCCATGCATCTGCTGACTCCCCCTCGTGCTCACCCGTGCTGGAGGTGAGGGTGGGCACTGGCCTTTGCAGGAGCCTCCCTACCTGCTCCAGCCCTAAAGCAACAGTTTTCCTGGTTACAAAGAGGAGTTGGATCCTCACCTTTCATTTTTCCCCCGGCTAGATTCCAGAGATATGGGATTTTTCATAAGGCAGGAAAAACCCCTAGTTCATGGGCAGCAGGATAAAATCCTTTAAGACCATGAGCCAAAGTGAAGTAGGTACAATTTTTGAAATCTTGGCGAAAGAGAATTATGTTACATGGTGGCAGGCATGCCAGTAAAAGGAGAGGCTAAGAGAGTGAGGCACAAGGAAACCAAATTCCCACAGAAAGAATTGCTCTATTTGGTAAGCAGTTTGGGGCACAGACAGACAGACTGCATCCTGTTAGGATGTTCTCCTTGTCAAGGTCCGTCGTCTAGCTGCTGCTGCTGGAAAATCTTTGCGTCTTTAAGATGTGTCACTAGCTCATGGAACCTATTTCTGTAACTCTCTGCAAGAGCCAATTTAAGCTGGCTTCTCAGTTCACTCTGCATTCAAAAGATACCAATTTCCAATTCCTCCTCAGAGTCCGCGAGACCAGATGCTGTGACAAATGTTGCAATGAAATGAACCTCGAAGATGATCCCAGGAAGCTCTTTGGGGGACACAGGATTCGTCAGCTCTATCTATGGCTTTCAGCTGGCATATCCTCTCTGTGAGGGTGTCTGGTGGGACATGCTGTTGTGACGGCACAGGGGATCTTGGGGGAGGGGGGACAATAGAAAGTTTCCAATGAGGCCAGGGGGCATGTGACAGGTTCAGAGTGTGGTCACATTTACCAATGAGACCCTATTGCATCTGGCAGCCTGAACTGGGCAGCAATTCCTGCAAATGAGAAGCCACTGCCTTTGTGAGGTAGGTCATTGTTCCATAAGCCCCACTTGGAGCACTGTCATAAAAGTAGTGGCAAATTCCTGTGGCTTGATCTTTCTCCAGGGTGTCCATGGCTCCAACTGACACCTGCAGCAGGAGAAGGCAGAAGGAACAAATAAGCAGAGTCCACACTCCCCTGTCATGCTTCTGCATGCTGGAGGCAGGTGAACGTGGGTGAGGGGCCAGGTCGCTAGAGGCCCAAGGCCAGTGTAAAAGCGGATTGTGAAGCTCCTCTGGGTGCTGCACTGTGTCTTCACAGGCCATAGCTTGCAGCTCATGACTGACTAGGAGAGGACAGCTTCACCTGACTTATGTACAGGGTAAGTTGTCCACCCACAGCCACATGTGCACTAAGTGGTGGTGTCTGGATTAAAACCTACACAGAGACAGGGCTGTCCACCTCCAAAGGGCTTTAGATTTCTCAAGTGGCTTCTGTGCCATTTTCTAACCAAATGGGTGACATTTTTTCACCATCTGTGATGACATTTTCCTTGTTCAAGTCTATTCTTTCCTACGGATGCAGACTCTTCAGCCCCAACAGACAAATGCCAGCCAAACCGGCCACCCTGGGCGCCCACCTGGTCCTGCAGGAACAGCTGGTTGGCCGTCTGCACCATCTGGTCCACGTGGATGATGCCCCCAATGCTGTTCATCTCTGTGTCCGAGAGCAGCGTCAGCACCATGATGGCTTCCACCAGCAGCTGCCGGTACTCAGGCTGGGGCACACGGTTCAGCACCGACTCAACATGGACAGCGAACTTGATCTCATGTGGGGTCATCTGTGAGAGCACAGGCAGGAGACCAGCAGTGAGAGACAGGACAGGCACAGCCCGATAACCAAGCAACCACAGCACTGTCTGGGGTGGGGGAGTGGGGGCTCAGCTCAGCCGCCCCCCTTTCTGCCCACTGTCCTGTACTGCAGCAGGAGGCCAGAGCTCTTCCCTGGGGTCTCCCCTGGGGGTATTCCAGCCTTGTCCTAGTCTGATTTCTCTACCCCATGAACTGTGGACTATGGCTTCAGACAAATCAGCCAGGGAAGATGATGCTTTCAGCGGGAGAAAGGGACCAGTGAGTGTGGCATGGAGCTTGGCTCTTTTCTCTCAGGAGAGTCTTAAGGGGTCTTGGGGCAATCTAAGGAGCTTGATAGCCCAGAAATGCTGCTTCTGAGGTGCAGAAGAGAGGGAAAAATGTGAGAGAAATTTGTGCTAACAAATGTGGGAAGGAAGTTTTGTAAAATTGGGGGTTAAGTGGCTAAAAAGCTCAGATCTACAAATGGCCTATCTATACGTGACAAGTTTGAAAGACGTGCCAGTGGCCAGAGCCTATGAAATGAGGCGCTTGGTGGAGCCCAGGGAAGGGCTGGCACCTTCTCACCGTACCTCTCGGGTCGTTGAGGATGGGAGCACATAACCATCTATGGAGAGTCCATGGCACTGGAGGCAGAACACAGCACATTTTAGTGAGAGTGCAGAACATGACGAGAAGCATGCATGCACACGTGTGCACACGCACACACACGCATGCACACACGCGCACACGTAGCACTCTCTGGCCTGGAAACCTGCACGAGGGCTGGAGCAGCCAGACTGTCAGAGTTATTTTTAGAGAGCTTGTTCTCACTGCCCACAGGCTGTGTTTTCGATGGAATAATCCTAGGGAAACCAGCAGGCGTCTTTCAGATCTTGCACTAACAATGCCCCGGGGAGCCGCACAGTCCTCCCTGGAGGCTCTGCCTTTCGCTTGGCAACTCGACCCTGGCGGCTGCGAGGCCCCCTTTGGTGCCATAATAAAGGGAGATTTTCATGGCTCCTGCTGGCGCAGTAATGCCTCTGTGCCTTTGCAGGCGTCTATTTTTGAGATTTCTATAATAAGCACCAATCACAAAAGACTCCAGCACATGCACAGACACGCACACGCACACCCATGTATATAAATACCGGCTCAACACAAAATGCCGCTTTTTCATAATAAAACCATCTTGGCATTGGGCCAGTGGAAGTCTGGATGGAAGCAGGTGATGCCCCAGGAAGAGGGGGGAGATTTTCTAGGTACAGTTTGCTCTGGTCCCATTGGGCGCCATCTAAATCCCAATGCCCTGTCCTCGGCCACACCAAACATGCTCACCCCCAGAAGAGAGGCTGAGAACGGGGACCAGCGGCCTCTGCTGGCTCCAACGTGGGTCACTGGGTACCATGAGTTCTCCTGTTCACACGCAGGGCCTGCTCTGAGGTCCTCACACCCCCTCTGTGGTGGCTGTGATGAACACCTTGGGTCCCACAAAGCACAGAACCCCAAAGCTCCCTGATGGGCCCGGGGCCCCTGCTGCAGGAGCGCGGATGGAATGGTGCCGAGGCTGCAGGAGAGACTTGTAATGTGCTCTCATTTGGGATTATTTTTCTCTCTTCTACTGTGAAATGAGCTAAAATGAAATAGTTTAGGGGAAAAAATTCTGTCTTGGTTTGCACAGAAGCTTTTAAGCTGTCCCCCTGTAGGGTGTGGAGAGATGCACAAATGCTGTGAGGCCAACGTGGGCAGGAGATAGAATGTGGGGGGCAGAGAACAAGGGGGCCTGTCTTCCCATAATGCTCCCCCCGGTAACAGGTGTTCGGGCAGGGTCCCCTGCACTCAGGTGCGTGGATGCATCCCCAGGCAGATGGGAAACACAGAGGGCAGCTGCTGACGGGAGTGGGGCACAGGGGCCCCCATGGAGGAGGCAGGGGTGGTCCAGGATATGAGCGAGACTGTGCCATCAGGGCACATGGGACCTGGGGCCAGACTGGAAGCTCTCCATTTCTGTATGTCCACAGGACCCCTCCTGTCTCTGAATAATGGGGATACTATGCCTACCTGAACATGTAGGAAGCTGGGAGCTGGCCTGCTCCAGGCCCCTCCTGAAGTGTCATTAAGCTCTGTGGGGCTGTTCTGGGTCACCTGGGTTCCAGTATTTTCATCCACGGCCTTCCCTTCCTGCTTCAGTTCTTGCCTGCCTTCTGACTTGTCTATGGTGTCCACTATGTCTACGTGTCCCACACAGCCAGGGCGGCTATCATGTATTACTTGCTGTGGTTCCAGCTACTGGTTCTCCACCGGGGGGGGATTTGCCTCCCAGTGGATACTTGGCAGTATCTGGAGGCGCCTGTTTGTCACAGCTGGGGGAGCAGGTACTACTGGCATCCAGCAGGGAGAGCAGGGATGCTGTTCACCATGCTCCAAGGCATGGGCCAGTCCCCATAACTGAGAATGGCTTGGCCTGAATGTGCCAAAGTGGAGATACCCTGCAGTTGGGCCGTGTTTGCTCGTCCTATAGCCATATGCCAGCTGGTGCCTGGAGGGGCCACTGCACCTCACCAAGGCCATAGGGGGGCAGCTCATTTCCCTGGCAGCAGGCATCTCCCAGCACTGATGCCTGTGGACTGCAGCAGGGTAGCCAAACTCACCTTCTGAAGAATCTTCCACACCTTCTGGTAGAAGCCCACAGGGACCCTGTTGATGGCCCCATCCAGTCTTCTCCTGCGCAGCCACTGGCCCTGCCGCTCCCCCCAGCCAATGTGATGTCCTCCTGAGTCTGTTGAAGACGTTCCAGTGGGCGAGGACGGGGTGCTGGACCTCTGCAAGACAGCATGTGGCCTTCAGGAGCCTCAGGGATGCTGGCTAGCCTGAAGGTCACTCAGGGAACTAGTCAGAAATACCAGAACCCCGCCTGCCCAGAGGGAAACATGGTTCCTTGATTCCTCCTTGTCTGCTTGACTCCGGCTTGATCTCTGTGCTGTGGTTTGGTTACTTAACTCCCTCTGTGTACCCCCACAGCCCCAAGAGGTGGTACGGCATCCAAAGGACCCCGAACTCACAGGGAGGAGGCCGAGCAGGTAGGGGCCCAGGCCCGGGTGCAGGCTGTGGGGGTGCTGAGCCCCCTCAACACTAGTTGTGTCCAGAACCAGTCCAGGCAGGCCATCCCTGCTGCTAACTCCAGGCCTCGGCCGCCTCTGTACATGGGGATGCAACGGGCCTCAGCCAGAGAGTTGCCTGTGAGCACTCACTGAATGAAGACACAGAAACCCCTAGGAGCAAGCCTGGCTTTTGCCAAGTGCTCATGAGGGCAGGTGTCACCACTAGGGCTGCTCCCCAAGAGGATGCAGGCCTGGCGTGTGGAGCCCATCTCATCACAATGGGAGAGAATTGAGGGGGCCACCGGCCCTAGAGCAGGTGAGCCTGCTGCAGTGCTACAAAGGAGTGACAGCCACCTACCCGTAGGGCTGGTGCCACAGAGAACATGACATATAACACGGGGTGGGGGGAAGATTTGTAGGAAAAGGCAGACAGTAAAGGCTGGGAGTCGCACTTAGAAACAGGGACCCCAGAGCTCATGGTCTACCCACCTTTCCAATCTGCTTTCTATATTTCCTGCTCTTGGCACTTTTGTTTCTCTATATGCAACACCAAATTTGAAGGGCTGAAAATGAAATCTGAATATTAAGCACACTAGCAGGGCAGGAGGCAGGGCCCTTCTCACTGCCCTCATTTGGACTTCAACAGATCTTAGTTTGAAAAGTCAATTAGGTTGGGTTATTCCATTGGGCTTATTACTACCATTTAAATAAGGCAACAGTTAGATACAAATAAAAGTAATTACAGCGGCACTCACCAGTGACTCAGATTTTGTCCTTCTAGTTTGGGGAGGAAGATTGGGACTCCTCTCTGCGATGGGCACCTTTCCTAGTCCTCCCCTGGATCGGGGTCCTCACCCCCACTGGGGCATCAGGGGTACAGACTGTTAGTCTGCAAGGGTTCATTGCCATGGTGTAAGGAAAAGGCATGGAACCAATGCTCCGAAGGTTCCAGAAGCCCCTGGGCATTGGTGAGGAGAGCACTCCTCACCCACACCACGTGGAGGAGCTCAAGTGGAGAACTGGGAGCTCAGGATGGCAAAGAAAGATGAAGAACGTCTTGGCCTGCTTTCTAAACTCGCCTCAGAATTCCCACTGGTAGGAGCCTGTCATGGCAAATGCAAACGCTTCAACCCGCTCAAATCTATAGAAGCCAGGGATGAGGAGGGAGACAAGGACTGATTCAGCAGGGAGGAGGCAGGGAGGGACAAGGGCCCCAACACACGGTTTACCACAGACATGGACGAATGCCCACAGAAAAGAACTAAAACACAGAGTCAACGCAGTCATGTGCAATGACAGCAAGACACACAAGCAGAGAGGAGGCACACGGAATAGCATCCAGAACACCCACGGAGAGAAGGTGCAGAGAACGCAGGCCTGGGGCAGTTCTACTCAGAACGCAGGCCAGGCCAGCTCAGGGCTCTGGGCAGCGCTGGGCTTCCCTCCGCCAGAAACTTGCTCTATGGTCTTTCTTTAAATAGTAAATGTTACCTGGTTAGAGCCGAATATGGAGGGTGCCTAATGGAGTTAAGACACAATTTCTTTTTTAAACTTGCAGCCATAAAATGTTACTCTTTTATGGCAAGAGCTGTGAAAATCTACAGACATCAACAAAATACCTGGAACTGACACTAACATCTGCACCTACAGAATCTTCACTCAATATTTGTTAAGTGAACAAATATGATCAGGCTGACTACCTTTGGCCAAGCAAATATTTCCTTATGAAAATCTACACTGTCCCCTTTGCTCACGTGGGCATAATGTTCTCTATTCAGACACGGTGTTCTTGCAAAAGTGAACTGAAATTTAAAATGCCAGGACACCCATTAAATTTTGAACAGAGAATAATATATGTCTTTGATGTAAGTTAGCCAAATAGAAAACTGGTACTGGCTAGTTCAATCCAGACCCATCCAAGAAGAAAGATGATCACTTTGTCCCCATAACCCGCAAGGGCAGCGTAAAATGGAGGCGGAAGGAACCACTCAGAGGCCAGGCCACTGAGATGTGGAACCAGACAGACGGTGCCACCGAGTGGCAGGCAAAGGAAGATGTTTGCAAAGTCGGTTCCATACTTGCAAACAGCATGAATTGGAGGGAGAGAATAGGTGTGTTTTGCCCTTGGACGACATGTGGAATCTGCCTTGTGTCATTAACCCGCCTCCTCTAGGCTCTCCTGGGAACAGACACTGGAGCATTAGAAATGTTTTCTGGAGGCGAGAGGAGGAAGTGTGTCACCAGGGTGATATAAAAGAACAGCACCCTTACATTTTTTTTCCTCCTTTCCAGAGTTAAATCCCTCCTGGGGCCCTGGGGACAAGGATAGCAGTATTCTTTCTGCTGATCAAATTCATGACCAGGTTTCGTCCTATTTACTTCCCTCTTTTTGAACACAAACTCCCACTGAGGCAGAGCCTGGACCATCTCTTTCACGAAGTATGCCACAAAGCTCAGGAGTTTGATAAATGGAGTTTTTAAAGGCATGGGGCCAGGTCATTTCTCCCCTGCCTTTGAGTCCTACACTCTGCCTGTCCCCTGGGGGCTGCCTGCTACACCCTGAGAGCCACCTCCACCGAGCTGGCCTGCTGAGCAGAGCCAGTCTCCACACATTCACACTCTGCAGGGTCACCGCCTTCCTTTCCACATTCAAGCCAGAAAGAACATGAAGTACACACAATAAAGGACAAAACAAGGCAAAAATGTGTCACCTGGTCATCAGCACTAAATCGCCTAGTCATCTGAAAGTAAAAATATGGCAGGAAATAAAAACCAGCTTCGAGTCAAGAATACCTTGCTACTTCTATCCCCCTCTGATAATCTGGGGTCATGTAGGTCAGACCACAAGAGGTGACCCGTTAGTGCATCAACAATTCAACCAGTGGGTCATGATCAGCATTTGAAACAGAGCAGAATATCTGAGCACATTTCTCACTGCAGATCATGGTCAGGAGACTTTATTTCCTGCCGTGGATGATGATGGTCAAACCCTAGCACAGTACCTGGCACATTAGAACCGAAAAGATGTTGAGTTTTAGCCCTGGGGGGTCAGTTCATAAAGGTAAGCAAAGAAAAGAGACCCCTGTGTCTCGTGCACTCCAGGTGTCACGGGTGTTCCAGGGTATTTCCAGGGCCCTCTTGCTGTTTCATTCAACGGGAACACTTGATAGAGGTGATTGGTCACTTTTTGCATGACTCTACTTTTCTTTTTTTTTTTTTTTTTTAAATTTTTGAGACAGAGTGTCACTTTGTCACTCTGGGTGGAGTGTTGTGGCATCATAGCTCACAGTAACCTCAAACTCTTGGGCTGAAGAGATCCTCTTCCCTCAGCCTCCCCAGTAGCTGGGACTACAGGTGCCCAAGATAATGCCCGGCCATTTTTTTCCCCTGTGTCTCTGATCAGAAGCTCCAAAGAACACAACATCAATTTTTAGAGACAGGGTTTTACTCTTGCTCAGGCTGGTCCTGAGCTCATGAGCTCAAGCGATCTGCCTGCCTCGACCTCCCAGAATGCTGAGATTACAGGTATGAGCCACTGCACCTGGCCCATAACTCTACTTTTTAAATGGCTGTGGCCTACTCAAAAAAGTGGTTCTTGGGCCTTGGTGCCTGTAGCTCAGCGGCTAGGGTGCCAGCCACATACACCAGAGCTGGTGGGTTTGAATCCAGCCTGGGCCTGCCAAACAACAATGACAACTACAACCAAAAAATAGCCGGGTGTTGTGGCGGGTGCCTGTAGTCCCAGCTACTTGGGAGGCTGAGGTGAGAGAGTCGCTTAAGCCCAAGAGTTGGAGGTTGCTGTGAGCTGTGGTGCCACAGCACTCTACTGAGGGTGACAAAGTGAGACTCTGTCTCAAAAAAAAAAAAAAAAAGAGTGGTTCTCAGGAACAGAGGCAAGCATTGACAAGGTTGTTTTCTGGAATGTTCTTGTGAACATCACATTGAGAATGAGTCGGTACAGGTGCACATGAGTGGCTCTGGGCTATCTATCTGGGGACAAGGGTATGTTGAGACCCCAGGACAGAAGAGACCTTCCATCCTCTATAAAGAACATGCTGCAGCTTCAGGCCCTGGGTTTCTAGTGCTTTCCAGGGTAAGTCCAGCCAGGGAAGCCACTGCTCACCCCTCCCTGGCACTGAAGTGTTCTTACCTGTTTCATCTCACTCCTCAGTCTGCTAATGCCACTCCTCTCAGTTTTGGTGACTCCAGTATGTCCCACCTCATGGATGGAGATAGCAGGGCTGGACGTGGAGGAGTGGATAGGGCGCACTATGGAGTGAAACATACACACAAACACGTGGTTCTTAGGCACTACCTGGCATCTACCCCACGGGAGGAAATTTGGGGTAGATTTGATCTGTGCCTGTGTCTCTCACGTGATGCGCAGCTGGACAGGGTCGGCACTGGCTCGTAGAGGGCTGGAGAGAAGTACTCAGGGCACTTCAGCAGCACCCACAAGACAGTGGCCAGAAGGCCCTTTATGTTATCATACATATATTTTTTAAATAACGTTTTCCTTATCTAAAAGCACACTTTCCTTGCAGAAAACTGAAACCGCCCAAATAAGGAAGCTGGAACTAAGAGCTATTGACATTTTAGTTGTTATCCTTCTAAAAAAAATTTTCCAGTTGCTTTTATCTTACAAAACAGCATCATCACACACATTTGTATAGCTACATAAGCACATGAGATAGATACATATATGACACGGGCGTATGTACAGTTCCGTGACCTGCCTTTTTGCACTTAATATGTCGTGAATGTCTTTCCATAGCTTTACATACTCTATCACATCAAGTTTAATGAAGTCATTTGACTTTGTGAGTGATGAGTGGTGAATGATATACCCAATCCCATTTGTATTTTGTCAGGATTAACATATAGGACTCAGCCTGACCTTGCTGGATTCTGTCCCCAGTCACCCGTGACCTTTGGAATGCCCCAGGGAAATGACAGAACCGCTATGGGTTCCTGAGGGGCTTGTAGCGCAGGCCCCTGTGGCCATGGGCTAGGTGATCCAGAGTGGCCGTCCCTGCCAGGGCACTGTGTGCAGGTGGGAATGAGCACTGCCCAGGGCCAGCGGCGCCCAGGGCTGGCAGAGCTCAGCGGCAGAAGCCAGGGCTGCCGTGGTGTACAGAGGGGAGTCCACGCCCTGGGTCGTGTAGTGAGGCACCAGATGAAATGGAGGTGGGACAGTGGCAGTGTCTCTGGAGGACCTCAGGCTGGAGAGGGAAGTGCTGGGACAGCCAGGTGGCCAGGGACTAGAGGTGGAGTTCCGAGGGGCAGGGCAGGGAGGCTCTCCCCACCGGGCCAGGTGACCAGCCCTCACTTCCTACCTACTAACAACAGCCTTGGGACTCACACCTGTCCCCGGCTCTGCCCCTCCATGAGCCCTGCCTCTGTGCTACGGTCCCAATGCTCATTCTAAAGGGACGTGTGATCACTCACTGCCCACTCAGAATTTCCCACGCCTAGCTGTTTTCACCATGAAGCCCAAACAATCCTCCCAGCTCCACCCAAAGCCCTACTGACTGGGGCCCACCCTGTCCCTCTACTCCAGGCCAGCCACACTGCACTGGGCACTGGCACATGTTGGCAAAGCAGGCCCAGCTCAAAGGTCACGTCCACAGACAGCATCCCCTGCATGCGCCACCCTCCCACCCAACCCCACCAAGGCCATGGGAGTGGACGACACTGTCAGCGGAAGTAGAAACAGGTAAGGGACTAGGGACACCCACATTAAAGGACAGCAGAGAGGGAGGAGCCCACAAAGGAGTCACGGTGACCGGCCAGAGAAGGAAGAGGGACACCAGAGAAGTGGAAAGCAGAAGCCAAAGCAGGTCCGGGAAGCCACAGGAGGGCCTGGGTGGAGGGAGTATTTCCTGGAAATATTCATCACAGACGCTCAGGATTTAATCAAAAGTCTAAGCCTATCTAAGCTTCCTAATTTATAAAAATTGAACGATTACAAAGGACAATTAACAACAAATGATGCTACATTTTTAAAAGACAGGATGTCTTCAGTCCTTACTTGCAACTAGACATATTTCTGGCTTTCAAATGATATCGCTTGGTTCGTAAGTTCATAGCATCTAGAGCCTTACAGCTAACGACAAATTTTAGTAATTATCTGTGTTGAATACTGTAATGACAAGCAGAACACGTTAAATATTTATCTCGTACCTTTACATTCAGGGATTTGCACTGGGAAAACAAGAAAATACTTTTGGAAGAGCAGCTCGAGCACTCCTTCAGCAAAGGAGAAAAGCCACCAATCCCCGTCTGCTGCCCGATGCAGCTTCTGTTTGCTGCCGGCACAGGCCGAGGACACATAAAAAGGACCCAATGTCCCTTTTATTAAATAAAAAGACTGAGAGCCCACAGTGCATTGCTTTGGCTTGATGAAATAAATTCACCGATGAGTCTGCAAATCATTCAGCTTTTTTATGAGGAGAAATGATAATTGCTTCAATTATAATTAGGGAGCGTTTGAGAATGAGAATCACACCAGGACTTGGGCGATGCTATTTCCTAGCCCCACAAACAGGGTTCCAGCACAGATGGAAGATAGCACAAAGCAAACTAACCCAGCAGGACCGTGCTGTGAGTTTACACGGGGGGCTTCTTCCTGCCCTGTGGAAGGTGGCGGGAGGCGTGGGTGAGAAATATTCACCCAAACCCAAGGCAGGACGCTCAGGTGATTTGAAAGGACAGCCCTTTCATCCTGATGCTTGGGGTCTCCCCCTGACTTCCAACACTTGTGCACAGATGGTGGCACCTGGTTCTTATGGCCGCAGGAGGCGGCACAGCGCGTGCGTGTGCCATGCCACGGTGGGGAAGAAAAGCTCTCCCTGCAAACCCCCCAAGCCAGAGAGGCAGGAAGCTGGAGTCTGGGACTCCGTCCCTCTCCTTACAGATCTCTAGCCCTGGTGACTAGCACAGAAAGAACAGCCCCCGGAGAGCTACCAGGAGCAGCTACTCACCGCTTCTCTCGACGCCAAACTCCTTTCCACTCAGAATATGGTGCAGCAGATTCTTCATATCAAAAGGGCTGAGGTTCATTAAGCTTTCAGAAGCTTCTTCTCCTGAAAACAAATACCTTCTTAAGTGCCCCAGACACAGGGATGGTGGCAGATGAAAGTAGGGTTAAGTGGACCTGGGTGTTGAGGGGGTGACCAAGGATGCCGTGGCAGGGAACCCCCCCAGCCACTCAGGAGAACCTCGCCATTGTGTCTGATCGGCAGTGACTTGAAATGCTGCTGTTTAAATCGTGTATTTACTTAATCCTTAGACACACAATTTTTTCACACATTGTACTGATCCCTGGTGTTGGGATGTGCTCGGCAATTGATTTTTATATTTCAACTGGCAGAATTTCTCCCAGCGAAGGTGTTATTGAATGGGGGTGACATCTCATGGCAAGGAGACCCAGAAAGGAGCTCAGACATCAGGTGCAGGGCGGAAGATTCTGCGTGACTTCTGAGGGGCTGATGGAAGCATCGCTAGTGCTTCATCCCCCTATGCCCCCCAGCTTAGGACCTTAGGGGCTCGATGGGAGTTACATCCCAACCAGAGAAGCTGGGCAAACCTGAGCTTGCCCAAAGGATCAGAATCGAGAATACCTGAGCAGGACTTCCCCTCTGAGCGGCCCCAGCCAGGTGGGCTGAGCCGCCTGCGTCTCACCTGAGCAATTCAGACTCCGAGCCAGCTCGGTGGCCATCACCTGAATGATCAGGCCGATCCTCAGTCTGAGCATCTCCAAGAAGAGGCTTGGCTGGGCCCTGACGTACATGGCCAGGTAAACCACAATCTCCTGATGCGGACACACACCGAGACATGGTTTCAGAGACTCAGGGGTGGCTGAGAGGATGCTGCCACGCCAAGGAAGGCTGCGTCTGGCCTGCCCCGCGCCAGCCACTGACCTGCGTGAGGACGGCAATGCTGATGTCCTGCCCGCTGGCCTCATAGATGAGTTTGGTGAGCTCCTCTGGGGGGAGGGGCCTAGAAAGGAGCATTAGTCACAAACCCCGAGAGGTGCCCTGGCAGTGCCTCCTTACCCTCCACAGACGATCCCCATTTTCTGTGTCAGAAGCACCCATGTGACAGAGTGTCTTTACAGAGCCCCTCCTCCTGACGGGTGCACAGCACCGATGTTTTCCCCACAGCCCCACAAACCTGAGGTCCCCAAGCCCAAGGACTTACGCAGAGATGGTCTTCTCCCGGGGCTCGGGCGGCAGGCCCACCGTCAGCTGCTTTTGGTGTGACAACAGGTCCGTGCAGGCCTACACATTTAGGAGAAGGGGTGAGCGTGAGGGAGGCTGAGAGGGGAGCTGCTAATAAGACCCTAAGTTTACCTTTACAAACTTTATGACCCGTGCTGCCCTTTATGTAAAAAGTTCATACTGAAGATGCCAGACTAGGTCCCTGTGGTCTTGGTGCCTCCACTGTGTGGCCCCAGGCTGGTCCTGCAGGGCCCTTCATAGGCACTTAGTGCCCGTCCACTGCAGCGAGGGCACTGGACTCCCTGATACTCAACTGAGACAGCCATGGGAAGACGTGAGGATTCTTCATTATGCACCTGTAATTAATACCATACCCTTACCATTAACACTGAACTCAAATGTCCTACAAAGTGGTTCTGGGTTTTGCAAGGCTTCAGGGCTTCAAATACTAATGATCACTGTACTGTGGATGTACAGAAAAAAGCGAACTCTGTTAAGAGGATGCCAGGCCACAGGCATTTTCATTTGGTTTCTTGGCAAGGCTTTTTCTGCAGCTAAGAAAGAACAAAACTAATCCACTGAAATGTCCCTCCCTCTGCTCGCCTTCCCAGAGCAGTAGGCGGTCAGGAGAGGAGGGCCTGCTCCCTCTCTAGATTAGAACCAGAAGAGGAAGAGGGCCTGGGGCTAGAGAGGACGAATGGGCACAGTTGCTCTGACCTCGGCCAGGACCTCTACTTTCTTCCTGAGCAGGCCCGAGATATAGCGAATCAATCCCCACTCCTGGTTCAAGCCGGCTTTCCCGTAGAGCTCACTCAGAAGGCTGTGAACGGTGACCCCATGCTGTCCGGAGAGATTGGTGTCCCAGCTAGGACCCCTGTCAAGAGGTAGAAAATGCCAGAAATCTGACCCGGAATGTTCAAAGGCTGGGAGAAGAATGAATCATTGCACGTTCTGCCAAGTGCTTGGGTGCTCCCAGTGCCTCAGTTTCTCTGACAGGGTAGTCTCCTACCAAAGCATCCCTATGTCTTTGAAAGAGAAGCCTAACATCAGGACATTGTGGGATCTGGCCTCAGCCAGACTTCTTGTCCGGAAAGCATCAGTAGGCAGGGCAGTCTCATTCATGGTGATCCTGGGTAATTTGGGTCATGACCAGGGCTGGCCAGGAGGCCAAAAAGGACTTGGAAAAAGAAGGAAAACTGAGAAAACTCAACCTGGTGAAGAAACCAGAAACTTAATGCTATGGTCTCCTTGCTGGATTCTCCCCAGTTCATATGCTAAAACCTTAACCCCTAAGGTTAGGATATAAGAAGGTGGGGTCTTTGGGAGGTGATTAGGTTGTGGGGGTGGAGCCCTCCTGAATGAGAGTCCCATATAAAGGGGACCCAGACAATTTCCTCACTTCTTCCATCATGTGAGGGCACAGTGAGAAGGTACCACTATGAGAAAGTGGGCCTGCCCCCACCAGACACTGAATATGCCTTGATCTTGAACTTTCCAGCTTCCAAAACTCAGAGAAACGAATTTCTGTGGGTTATTTACTTATTTTGCAATCAAGTCTTGCTCAGTTGCCCCAGGATAGAGTGCTGTAGCATCATAGCTCACAGCAACCTCAAACTGTTGGGCTCAAGCAATCCTCCTGCCTCAGCCTCCCAAGTAGGTGGGACTACAGATACCCACTACAATGCCCAGCTAATGTTTTCTATTCTTAGTAGAGATAGGGTCTCGCTGTTTCTCAGGGTGATCTCAAACTCCTGAGCTCAAAAGCAATCCTCCTGCCTCAGCCTCTCAGCGTGCTAGGATTATAGGCGTGAGCCACCGCACCCGGCCGAATTTCTGTGGTTTATAAGATACCCAGTTTACAGCATTATGTGATAGCTGCCTGAATGGATGAAGACACTTACTTTATGACATAAAGAATGTACAGAATGTCTGCTTGATCCTGCAAATTCGAACAATCTTTCAGCTGCTCAACCAGCTTCTCACAGTCTACTTCACCATGGTCATCTCTGGGCCACTGGAAGTCACCTTCAGAAGGCTGGCCACAGAAAAGGCAAGAAACGGGGAGAGGGACTGAGTGTGGGAACTTTCAGAAGATCAGGAAGTAAAACAGCAACCTGGTCTCGGAACTCTGTGGCCGTGCTGTGCTCCCATTTCTCGGTGATCTTTTCTCCCTTTTTATTTATAGGCTTTGACTTATTTTTGATCGGTGAATCACTGTGCTGGTCAACATTTACAAGAAACCAGCCTGAACAGGTTAAAAGATTTGTCAGTTTTATTTATGCAAAGTTCAAAAACAGACCAAACTAACCCCTGGTGTTAGGAATCAGGACAGCAGTTATCTTTGGACTGGAGGGGGAGGAAGTGACGGGGAAGGGACGCAGAGGGTGGCCATTTACCGGGTATATTGGCTCACTGACAATTCACTGGGCTCTATGCTTTATGTACTTTGCTGTATGTAGGTTTGACTTCAATAAAATATTTTTTGAAAGCAAAACAAACACAGAAAGTATGTTTTAAATAACCTAAAATTGAAGTTAGGTTAAAATAGTCTCTATCAGGCACTGAATCGTTCTGTTCATGTGAGATAAAGTCAGAAAAGACTTCTGGAAATCAATGAGGAACACCGTGAGATTCTATTCTCCTGAGGAAGCTTTTATGGGGTTTTAAAATTCCATTAAGATATTAGGAACAAAGAGTCCTGTACTCTCTTCTGTAAGTAGTTCCACCTTGGCTGGCTGACAGAGGGAACGGGTAGGTAGTGAGCTGGTTTATCTCCTCTAGTGCTACATAGATTCTGATGAGTAGGCAGAAAGGCCTTTTCCTATTCTAGTAGGCAGAATATGAGAGTTTGCATCAAATTCAGTGTCCATGGGTCATAATGAAAGTTCTGAGATACACAAAAATCGAGACACATAAAATCTGCCTGGACGGAAACAAATCAAGCCCTCCTAGCAACACTGATAACCCAAGGAAGGAGAAACTCGCACAGGTCAATCAGAAAGGACGCTGTCCACTGTGTTTCTTGGAAGTGAAATAACGGACCATAACACAGTCTGTCTCAAAACTTCCATAGTGACTCCCGGACGTAAATACTGATGCACATCAGATCCCAAACAACTAAGCGATTAGGTTCACATCAAACCCCAAAGCTTCTAAACCTAAAGGTCCTGCATATCAAGGAATATCCTCTTTCTTTCGAGTTCCAACATTTAAAAGAGCTCTTGGGACTAACCCAGAATTGTATAACTTTACACTTACAAAAAAAATTTTAAAAAGCTATTCCAAATACTTTACCTTTTTTAGGAGGGGCTGCGGAGAATCAACGAGATTCAGCGATTTACGGTGGGCACTTAGGACAGTAGTTGGCAAAGTCATGGGGACAACTGCAAAAGAATAAAGAGAGCGCTTCTGAGGATGGGTTAATAAAACACTCCTGCTGAGACGTACGGCGGCTATTTCTCATCTAACACGAATCAACTGAAGGAATGATAACTCCTTTAGTTTCATTTCGGCAAGAACTTACTGAATAGCCATATCACGTGCTACATGGAAAAGAAGAAACGAACAAGAAATGGACTGTGCTTTGAGAACCGAACTTCATTTTTCCCTCCTGGAATTCAGAGAAAATTATACAACATTTTAGGATTGGAAAGAGCCTTAGAAGCGATTGATCCCAACCTCTTTCTTTCAGATGAGGAAACTGAGAGGCAGAGCGGGTAGACCATTGGTTGAAGGTTGCTGGGGTTCCCATAACAGAGGTATCTGGGCTTCCTGTCCAGTGAACAGTGCTCTCGGCCACTGCCAGGTGTTAGGGCCTGTTTTTTAACCACCTTTGGATATTACCAATACAAATCTTTATTCATTAAGCCATCTCTGTCTTTCAGACTGTATCATATCATCTCAGGAGAATAAGAAATTTTCGAGGTAAAGATGATGTATGTTTTAAAAGCATTTATAAACATCCAGGTTATACCAGCATTTGTGTATCTAAACATACTTAAATATAGAAAAGGTACAGTAAAAATACAGTGTGAAAGATGAAATAACGGTGCGCCCGTACAGAGCACTTACTATGAAGGGAGCTTGCAGGACTGGAAGTTGCTCTGGGTGGGTCAGGGAGTGAGTGGGGAGTGAATGTGAAGGTCAAGGACGCTACTGTGTGCTACCGTAGACTTTAGAATACGACTTTGTAATAACACTGAGCTTAAAATGCAAACACTGTACAGCTGTACAAAATATTTTCTTTCTATCCTTTTCTTTTCTTTTCTTTTCTTTTTTGAGACAGTCTCATTCAGTAGAGTGCTGGGGCATCATAGCTCACAGCAACCTCAAACTCTTGGGCTCAAGTGATTCTTCTGCCTCAGCCTCCCAAGTAGCTGAGACTAAAAGCGCCTACCACAATGCCCGGCTATTTTTTAGAGATGGGGTCTCGCTCTGGCTCAGGCTGGTCTCCAACTCCCGAGCTCAAGCAATCCACCAGCCTCGGCCTCCCAGAGTGCTAGGATTACAGGCGTGAGCCACCAGGCCCAGTCAGTTTTTCCATTATCCTTATTTTATCAGCTTTTTGACTATTTCTTTTTTTTTTTTTACTTTTCAAAGCCTTTGTTAAAAATAAAGGCACAAACGTGCACATTAGCCCAGGTCTACACAGGGTCAGGGTCATCTATATCACTGCCTTCCACCTCCACATCTTGTCCCACCGGAAGGTCTTCAGGGGCAATAACATGCATGGGGCCGTAGAGGGTACCCAAGGCCAATGCCTTCCTCTGGAATACCTCCTGAACAGCCTGCTATTTTACAGTTAGCTTTTTTTTTATATAAGTAGGAGGAGTATACGTTAAAAGAATGATTAAAAGTATAGTATAGTAAATCCATAAACCAGTAATATAGTCATTTATTATCATTAAAGTTTTATGCACTGTACATAATTGTGTGTGCTAGACTTTTATCCAACTGGCAGCACACTAGGTTTGTTTATACCCATTTACACCCGCATCATCACAAAAGCAGAAGTAATGAATGTGCTGTGTGTGTCATAGTAGCTACGACATCACCAGGTGATAGGACCTTTGCAGCTCCATTATAATCCTAGAAAACCACTGCTGTGTACATGGTCTGTCATTGACTGAAATATTCTGATTCAGCAGATACAACCAAATTCCAGGTCTTTAGTGGAGAAATCCAAGAACCAGTCAGATTTACATCAGAGAACCCCCAAAAAGTCTCAGGAATTTTCTGGGCCTGGGGGCCTAAGGCAGGTAGGTGTCCAAAATAAGGAAGATTGGGAAGAAATTGCTGGAAAAGCAGAGAGCCCAGATGTCACCTTTAGCTATACACAGCTTGGCAATCCCTTGCTCACTCTCACAGAAGGCAGAGGCTCTCTTTGAAAAGCATAAAAGAGGGAGGGCGTCAGGAGGGATGGGGCACTGACCAGCATATCTGAAGGCCTGGATACATTCCTTAGGGGAATTAAGTAACTACCTGCCTCTAAGCAAGCAGACCCTTACCCTTCCAGTAGAAGACTATAGAGTATTTCTAGGAAATCTGACCAGTCTACATGCTATATCCCCCAAGTCAATAAACTAAACCCTCCCCACCCCATAGGCTTGGAGATGCTTGTGCATGATCAGATGACCAGGGAGCACCAGGCATTGGAGGAGGGATTGTCAAGGGCAAGATCAAAACCTAAGCAAATGTGAAAAAGTGATTTGGGGGAATTGGAAACCATTCAGAAAAAAGAAAATGTAAATCCAAACAAAACCAAAAAGCTCTGCCATAATGTTCTTAGAATAATAAACTACATTGTATGCACAAAATAAGAAAACATGCAATCTGGGGCATAAAGATTTAAAACATGATAGCAAAAGTGAAAAAACTCAATTAAGGGTATGGAACAAAAGTTGAAGTAATTGGCCTCAGAACAGGTAGAGAAATGGAAAATAGAAGAGAAATGACAAAGACTTCTCTAGGATGTCAATTTTGGAGTTATAGAAATACCAGGGCTCGGCGCCTATAGCTCAACCGGCTAAGGTGCCAGCCACGTACACCTAAGGTGGCGGGTTCGAATCCCCAGCCCGGACTCGCCAAACAACAATGACAGCTGCAACCAAAAAATAGCCGGGCGTTGTGGCGGGCGCCTGTGGTCCCAGCTACTTGGGAGGCAGAGGCAGGAGACTCGC
>NW_003852446.1:4348363-4350810 GCF_000181295.1 Otolemur garnettii
CTCTGTCTCAAAAAAAAAAAAAAAAGAAGAAAGAAAGAAAGAAAGAAAGAAAGAAAAGAAATACCACAAGGAGAGAGCAGAGAAAATGTAGGGAAGGAAATGAGTCAAGAAATTTTTCAGGAAAACTACAGGACTGAAAACCATAATTTTCCACATTGGAAAGGCCACTGATTACTGAACAGAATGAATGAAAACATGCCCAGATCAAGGCACATCACTGAAATATCAGAGCCTGAGAGTAGAGAAGATCCTAAATACTTCCAAAGAGAAAAAGAGTTTATTTTTATTTTTCAAGGATCAAAAATCCGAATGGGTTTAGCTTCTCAACAGCAATACCGATAACAAGAAGATGAAGTGATCCTTTGGAAAATCTGAGAAAAAATGTATTTTCAGTCTAGAATTCCATAGCCAGCTAAACTCTCAGGTGGGTATAGAATATTTGGAGGTGTTTTCAGACTTGCAGGGTTTTAACAATTTTTACCCACCATGTACTGTTTCTCAAGAAACTATTGGATGTCCGCCATTAAAATAAGAGAGTGAAACAAGAAAGAGGAAGAGGTGAGATACAGAAAACAGGAGAGCCACCCAGGAGACAAGTCAGGAAACAATGCAGAAGGAAGAACGCAGGTTAAACACTGTATCCCAGGTCTGCAGGGCACCCAAGGCCAAGGCGCAGAGAACTTCAGAAGCATGCAAGTCGAAGGCTGTCGCCACCATGACCTCTTTCCCATTATACTGGCTTTGTTTAATCTATTGAAACTATTCTAGAATGTGCCCTACCCAAACAAAGAAATGAACCAAGAAAGGGAAAGTCCCACTAAAGATGAGCCAAAGAAATTCCCAGGACAACAGGTATGTGACAGGCCTAGAGTACAACCAGCCCAGACAGAAGTAGACTTGTGGACTAAAAGTAGTGTAATCGAGGGATTGGCTGATATGACTGACCTTGTGGAAATTTGTCTTGTGAGGCTACTTGAAGATGTAGAAAAGAAGTAAAGCCAATGAAAAGCTAGGGCAACTTTAACTTTAGAACACAGAGAGTAGGCCAGGCCTGGTGGCTTATGCCTGTAATCCTAGCACTCTGGGAGGCCCAGGTGGGTGGATCGCTTGAGCTCAGGGGTTTGGGACTGGCCTGAGCAAGAGTGAGACCCTATCTCTCTAAAAAATACAAAAATTAGCTGGGCGTGGTGGCACACACCTGTCGTCCCAGCTATTCAGGAAGCTGAGGCAAGAGGATCGCTTGAACCTAGGAGTTGGAGGTTGCTGTAAGCTACACCACCAGGATTCTCTACCAAGGGTACAGAGGGAAACTGTCTCAAAAAAAAAAAAAAGAAAAGAAAAGAAAAGAAAAGAAAAAATAGAAAACAGAGAGTAAAAAGATGGTACTATAATCTAATCACACTATACTATCATGCTGAGTTGGAAATAATATTGTCATACATGCAATAATATAAAGGATGAATGTTGATTTCACTAAAGTTGAACACAACTCCCTTGGTGGGTTAGGGAAGTTAAGCAGAAGAGAGGTAACGTAAGACAGACAAATGTTGACCCACAGAATAGAAAGTCAAAGGGTGCAAGCTGATGCGCCCGAGGACAGCAGTACATATACATTACTGCAGAGAATGGCATGCAAACGCCACAAGAAATAGCTCCAAGAGCTGAAAGCGGCTGCCTCTCAGTAAAAGGGAGCAGGGCCCATTTTGTTGTCTCCTAGGATTTCTTTGGCTTTTAAATTATGTCCCTGTATCACTTTGATAAAACAAGGTATTTTTTATTTTATTTTATTCTTTATTTTTGGAGATAGAGTGTCACTGTCACCCTGGGTAGAGTGCTGTGCTGTCATAACTCACAGCAACCTCAGACTCTTAGGCTCAAGCTATCCTCTTGTCTCAGCCTCCCGAATAGCTGGGACTACAGGTGCCACTAGAGACAGGGTTTCACTCTTCCTCAGGCTGGCCTTCAATTCTGGAGTTGAAGGGATCCACCCACCTCTGTCTCCCAAAGTGCTAGCATTACAAGTGTGAGCCAACGTGCCCCGCCTTAAAAGAAGGTGTTTTCATAGGCAGAGAAGAGTTACCAACATACATGGAATGTCCAGACCCTTTGCTTTTGCCATCACAGAAAGTATGTCTCGAGTGGAGTGGACAGCACTGAAGATGTGGCTTTCTTCTGTCTTCTTGCAAAGAGGGGGCAGATAGCACCTCAAGGATGTGCTTTGCAGAAGATGGTTGATATACTGGTCAAGTTCGTCTTGGCTTTCTGTAATCGGACAAGAAAAAGAGCCAATGAAAACAAACTGCAGAAACATCCTCACTGTATACTGTGCTGCGTGTCGCAGGTGTCGCTGCAGAGACTTAGCAGAAGACAACATCCGGGCTCGGCGCCTATAGCTCAACCGGCTAAGGCGCCAGCCATGTACACCTAAGGTGGCGGGTTCGAATCCC
>NW_003852446.1:4351020-4383249 GCF_000181295.1 Otolemur garnettii
AAAAAAAAAAAAAAAAAAAAAAGAAGACAACATCCGGATATCCATGCTTGCACCCCTACCACCCCCAAGAATAAAGAGATTTAGTGAGATAATATATGTGTATATAAATTTACTTTTTGGAAAAACTTCATCCCAGAAAAAGAAAATCCAAGTCAAGACAGTGTTCACATTACATCATCCCAAGAGGGACTGAATAATATATGAGACAAGGTCTGCTCTTTTGTTTTAATTTGTCATGAGTGAGCTAAGCCTTATGGGACTCCCAGCTCTAATCTCAACTACTATCCAGAAGTAAAAAACAGGCCTCTGCACTCCCAAACCTCGGCAGGCTGAGAAATGCCACAAGCACGGGGCTGCGTTGCTCAGATCCAACCAAACCTGGATTGTTCGGCCATTCCTTTGAATATTCATGCGGTGCATTTCTGTCTTTAAAATGTGGTTTGAGAAATGTCCCTGTTCCTGAGACTCTGCGAAGTTTGAAAAAAAAAACCCTTTCAAAGACATCATTTACAGTTTAGGCTTTGAAACTGCCATCTTATTCATTTTAATATGCGCACATTTGAGAAGCCTCTCTTTTCTTCTGTTTGTTTTTAGTTGAATTAGCAATCACTTTCAATGCTTGGGTCTTAGGGCGATTTCATCACAATGCCAAAGAAATTCAGTGAACCACCCACAAAAGCATTCTGACCTGTACCTGGATTATACGTGTCTTCCAAATAGCCTCCCAGATCTGAATCACTGTCAGGACTGAAGCTGTCTTCGCTGGTATCATCAAATAACTTCTCGTCACAGTCTGGATCCAGGAATGTGAGATACGTGTAGAATGATGTGGTGAGGAATTCCGAGAGGTTCCCCAATTTCACTCTGCCAAGAAGACACCATGTGAGGGATGGATACAGGTGGAGTGTGGACAAATTTCTGCTATGAATCACTGAGAAACTTTTCAACAACCAGGGGAGGGCTTCTGCCAGAATCAATAAATATATTACTTTGCAGATTGCTCCATATAAGTAGTCAGCCAAGAGCTAAAACAAAAATTCAATAGCGAGTACAAAGTGAAAGTACTCAGCATATTAAAAGTCAAATAAATCATGCTGATTTCTTCCTCCCAAGCCCAACACAAATATAAATCTGTTTTCCTGAAACAACCAAAAGTTTTACAAAATAAATCGAGCAAACCACTTTTAATCAGAACAACCCATGTCTTTTGTTTTGCTTTTTGTTTGGTTTTGGCCCTACAGTGGCTGGAACAGAAGCAGCAATTCTTTATTTATGAGTTCCTGACACAAAATGCAGTCCGCACGGGCGCAAGGGCGTTAAAATGGAAGAGCAAGTTCTTTAGAAGGAATCTGATGGGCAGGCCATCCCTGGCCTGGAGCAGAGGCCCTGAGTGGCCCTATGACATCAAGGTGGGCACAGTTCCACTAAAAACTGGAAGCTGGGTTGGGCAGCCCAGCTCCAGGTTCTGCAGGTGTAGGGGGGGATTTCCACCCTGCAGAAAGAAACATTCTCACAATGTTAGATCGGGAAACAGAAAATGACAAGGATCCCTCCCTCAGAGCTACCCGCATCAGATTGTGACAGAGATTTAAAGGCTGAGAAAAACAGCTGAGAAGCCTGAGGTCGCAAAGGGAAGGAATCCACAGGGGCTGGAGTTTCAGGCAAACCGGCAGGCAGATGGCCTGAGGGACTAAAAACCCTTCCCTCAATTGAGTAACCCCCGGCCCTCACCCCTGGGCCAGTTCTAAGGATTGTTTAGTTTTGCCCTGGGGTTGTGGAGGAAAAAACAGGCTGCAGTGAGTAAAGGCAATGGAAAGTTTTTCTGTGATGGAGGTGAAAGGAGTCAGGTTGATGAGGCTAAAGACTGCTCCAAGGCAGGGAGGCCAGCACTTAGAGAGGCTTTTAATGAATAACAAACCACTCCAGTGGATCCAAGGGGTAGCATCTCGCTGAGTTCAGCTTTTAAAAAATCTTTAGAACTAAAGGAAAAGTAAAAATGGGATGCAACCTGAATCAACAAGAACATATTTATCTTTGCAGTATAATTTTTTTTTTTTGAGACAGACTCTCACTCTGCTGCTCAGGCTCATAGCACAGAGCCACCTCAAACTCCTGGGCTCAAGTGACCCTCCTGCCTCAGCCTCCCCAGTAGCTGGGACTATAGGTACCCACCATACTGCCCAGCCAGTTTTTGTATTTGTAGTAGAGACAGAGTCTGGCTCTTGCTCAGGCTGGTCTTGAAATCCTGAGTTCAAGGGACCCTCCTGCCTCGGCCTCCCAGAGGGAGTGCTGGGATTACAGGTGTGAGCCACTGCACCCAACCTGCCATAGAATTTTTAATAATTTATTGGATTAATGTGGTTATATGTATGTTCCGATAAGTTATAACTACGTTAATTTTATAATATAATTTATGAATTATTAAAATCTTAATGATTAAGAACTGTGGCTCTCCGAATTTCCTGTCATGCCCTGTCTACAGGAGGGCCCCCTTCTGCCCTGGAGCCCTCATCCAGCTCAGCACGCAGGGTTAGAGGCCAGCTCTGGCAGTCATAGAGCTCTGCACCCACTCCCCTGGTGGCCCTGGCTCTCTGAGCCTGTAGTTCCTTGTCCACCAAATGGGAATATGGCCCATGTCATGATGCGGAGGCTAAATGAGACCGCAAGCAGAACACGCTGCGAGTGCTCAATTAACTGCCGACGCTAGCCTTTTAACAAAGATGAGATCGCAATGAAAGCGAAATGGTTAATTACAGGCCTATGACATTTTTTCTCCATTATGATGCCGCACACCAGGTGGTAACTTATCCAAACCCGAGGGAAAATATACAAAAGTGGATGCAGAGTGCAGTAGCGGCACTAGCCTCCGAAGAGTACACGGCAAAATGCTGGGGCAATTTGGCTGATGTTCCCAACAGAAAGGCCAGGAGAAGCGTGAATCAAGGGCCACCTCATATCTACAGCAAAACCTACAGTAAGCTCTGTGGGCGGAGGCAGCGACCTCAGCGGGCACCGCAAATGACTGAGGCCAGAGTGAGAAATCTGGCCACTTAACCTGAAGCATCACGCTAGGTGAGATGAGCTAGTCACAGATTGATTACTACTGTGATGCCACTCAGATGAGCTGTGTGGAGTCGCGCCCACAGAGACAGAAAGGAGGGCGGGCGAGGGGGGCAGGGAGAGCTGGGAAACGATATAGTTTTACTTTTGCAAGGTGAGGAGTTCTGGAGATTGGGTGCATTGGGACGTGGCTGTCCCTCCCACGACTGAACTGTACACTTCCAAGCGGGCAGGATGGTAATGTTATGTTATCTGTATTTTACTTCAATTTCAAGAAATGACAGTGACTTCCCTTTGGTAGCAGGGTCCATGGGGTAGGAGGATAAGGGCAGCTGTTTCAATTCCCAAACACTTTTAGCAACTGGCATTCCGTCAGGGACCACGTGGAAGCTTCCCTGAGCCCCAGAAAGGCCACATCAGAGCCAGGCCCCACAGGGCCCTTCTGGCATATCCCAGAGGATCTGGGGAAAAGAGGGCATAGATGCTACAGGGAAATCCTCTCTCAGCCTTGTGACAAGTCAGAGGCCACAAAAATGGAAGGGGGTTTCCTGGCAGGTCAGCCCCCATCATTCAAGGTACTTAAGCATAATAACTGGGCATGCTGTCATACTTTGGGCCTGTAAACAGGAACGGGGCTTGTTCTGCTCATAGTGAGGCAACAGTGATCTACGTAGGCCGATTCAGTTGCTTTTGCTATGAGGGCCACTAAGGAATTTGTCAGGTTCTATGAATTATTCTTAAGGTGACAGCACACTTGATCAGTGTGAGGAGTGTAGGAGTGTTTCCTGGGCATCTGCTGGATCCTAGGCGCTGGGTGTTTTCTGCCACAGAAACACACGCTGCGTTCCCCGCATGCACTCCCAGAATAGGGCCTGGTAGGTTCACCTTCCTGGGTTCGAGGCCTGCTGGGGTCTATGAACACTTAAAAGATATCAACCAAATGCTATTTTAGAGCTAAGTCAAGTTTCACAAGGGAGACTGGTTACACAAGTTTTAACCTCCCTGTACTCTAAAAGTCCCTGGTTCCATGCTCAGCAACTGATATGAAAAATGAGAGATGGACAGCAAAAGATGTTAAGAAGGGTCAATGCCACTCTTATTTTTTTTTATAAATCACAGATTACCTCGCTCCTCCAAAATACCCATCCTCTAGTTTTCGAATTGTGGAAAGAACTGCAGGATGAATGTCTGAGTCATCATTTGCTAAGAAAAGAAGAAAAGATGAATTAGTCTACTTAGACTGGGAATACTTTGTTTTCCCCTGGTATGCACTGAAATGCGTTCATCAACACATCTAATGAAAAGACTTTTGGCAAAGAAGATTCCCGAGATAAGAAACCAAAGTGCTAAGAACACTCCCCACTCCCAGTCCTTAACTCTGTCCATAGGAGCCATTTGAAGAATTTGGAAAGGGACCCAAACCCCCACTGGGCAGTAATCAGCCCTTACTGAGCATGGTGTGAGTGATGGGGAAGGTGAGCGTGGGTCTGCCCGTCATCCGCCAGCAGGTGCACAGGTAGGCCAGCTCAATCCTCAGCATCTCCACGATCATCTCGTTGTCCAGGGCCAGGTAGAAGTGATGCTGGTCGGTGAACTGAAAGGCAGGAGAGGCCAGGTAAGAGCCTGCTCTTTGTTTACCTGCAATGCCAGCTGTCACTCAGGGCAGCACTAAGCCTGGGGGTTTATTGCCAGGGAAGAGGCTCAGTGCTGCCTTTAATCTGCCCGGTCATGGGGCTGCTCTCCTCGAGATCAGATAAATTAGTCTGCTGCCTGCCCAGAAGCCATCACTCTCTTCCTGCAGAAGGGAAAGGTGTCCTGTTAAATCTATATTCAGCTCCGCAGATGGGGATTTAAGCATCTTGCCCAACACTGCTGTCTCTGAAAGCAAATCAATAATTCCTTAATTCCTACTCCTTCCAGGGCTACCTGGTTTGAAGATGCTTTCCAAGCAGGGTGCTGAGAGCAGATGAGATGTGGAGACTGGTAGCCTGATTGATGGCCTGGTTAATGTCAACTAAAGGCACTGCTGCCTGATGTCGATGAAAATCAAATTGTTCTCCTGGCTTCTAGAATAGTGCGTGCTCAGCTTTGGACTATAATTTGTTACTAAGGGAAACAACTCACAAGATTTCAGTGAGCCAGATTGGGGCTCCTGACCCATGACCAGCTGTGTGCCTGGGTCAAGTGAGGGCTGGACCTGTACTGTCAAAGTAACACCACTGCTGGTCTTTCTAGTTGCCCAAATGGGTGGGAGATGTTTGGTATGGGCTTCCTCGGGGCTAGTTTTCTTCAGAAACAAAATCTGCGCAGATAAGTTCCATAATCAGTATATTTAATATCTCAGTAAGGAGGATGGGGCCTGAAAATCAGACTGGCTGTGTGTTAATGCAGAGGGTCCAATGACAGCCTACACAAGGGTTGGGGACTATTGCTATTGGGGTACAAGGGTTATGAGTTAAGTAACATGTCACTAGCAAATTTCTAAAGCAGTGTGAATTTCACTAAATTTCATGGCTAGAAGTGATGGTACGCTGAATTCCATTCAATCAACATTTATTGAGCACCCACAGACCTCCCATTTGACCCTGCAGTCCCACTACTAGGCATCTACCCAGAAGAAAAAAAAATGTTTTATAATAAAGACATTTGCACTAGATTGTTTAAATTGCACAGCTCAATTTACAATGGCCAAGATACGGAAACAACCTAAATAACTGTTCATCAACTCGGGAATGGATTAACAAACTGTGAAGCAAGTATATCATGGAATACTACTCAGCCGTAAAAAAGACGATGGCTTCACATCTTTTGTATTAACCTGGATTGAGCGGAAACACGTTCTTCTCAATAAAGCATCACAAGAATGGAAAAGCAAACTCCAATGTACTCAACACTAATACGAGGCCAGTAGATGATCTAATTCATGCCCACATAGGAGAAAAATCATTTCAATTCAAGTTGGGGGGAGAGGAGAAGAAGGATTTGGGGTGCTCCCACTGAATGGGCACACTGTGGGGGTGTATGGCACACCTTTTGGGCATGGGACATAACTCAAGATGGACTCTACCTAACACATTCAAATATTATGACTTGGTTGCTTATACCCTCACATGAACCTGAAATTTAAAAAAAATAAAAATTAAAAAAACCCAACAACAACAAAAAAAATTAAGAATGAATATTACCACCAAAAAAAAAAAAAAGACACCAGGTACCGAGTGTCACTGCAGGTCTCTATCCAAATCCATGCATGCAGAATTCCGCCACACTCAAAGTAGAAAAGCTTGCAGGACAGCAAAGGGGACGTACTAAAAGGTTGTTCTTCTCACCTGGGGTGTAAAAGTAAAGATTTGGTTCCTAATCACATATAGTTTAGAGGTTCCAAGGACGCCAATGTGCCGATACGGTCGCCCACTCAGTTTCATATTCTTATTCCGTCCTATTTTAAAAATAAAAGAGAAACTGGAGTTAGAGGAAACGCAGTAACAGCTGCTCTGGGTGAGTCAGGCTAAGGCCGGCTTATCTTTCCATTAGACAACCCACTCCGGCGTTTGGTTTTTCTACTACCATCTTCCTTCTTTAAAATGGGACAAAGCGGAAAGTCAAACCAAATGCCACCCCCCTTCTCTTCATGCATGTACATGAAGACACCCAACTCCATCTCCTTGGAACAAAACTATTAAAAGAACTATATTAACATGTACTTTTCAATTATTTAGCACTGAACCATCATATGAAGAAGTGAGATGCTAGAGAAAGTGAAGAGAACTTTACTTTCTCCTGTTCTGATACCACAGATAAAAATTAGAAGCATTATCCACACACACATGACGCTTCCCACTGTGACTTTTCAAAGGTGGCCCCTTATTGTACAGCAGACCTGGCGAGTCGTACGGCCAACCCGTGGTGGCATCTACTGAATGCTGGTTTGCCCCTTTCTCTTCACATGGAAGCAGCGGAGAGAACCACCTGCTTTAGTGTTTTGCCCAATTCTTTAGAACTTACATGCATCAGTCTCCCTCAGACCCCAAACCTAGAACCAAGACGTCCTCTTGCCCAAAACACCATGATTCTTCCTCCAACCTACCAAGCTTGGCATATATGTGACTAAGAATCCGGCCTGGCTGGACGCGAATGGGATGAATGTCTGCGATGCTCTGCACGTTTACCCCGTGTTTCTGCAACAACTCCTTAATGTGACTGTTTTCGGCCAAAACAGTAACTGTCAAAGAGAAGATCAGAGAATGTGCACTAGATCGTGACTCTGCATAGGTGTCATGCTGCTATGCTCTCTTCTGCCTGATGACACGCACATTAGCATGCTCTGCCACGCACAGGTTGGCCTTGGAAATGACAGCGAGCAACCTGCTGCTCTTCCTAGTCTCTCTGTCCTTGTCACCCCCGACACCCACAATGCATATTTATCAAGTGCCCTCAAGGTGCGAGACAGTCTGATAAGAGGTCCCAAGCCAAGTCACCCCACATCAAATAATGCCTTGCCTCCCTCTGGGTCTGCATTTAGTCTGAAAGTGTCTTGTGTCCTTTCCACAGGTGTGGAAACAGCTCTGCTCAGGGGATGCCAGGAGAAGCCTGTGACCCTGCTTCTACAAAACAGGGACAAGAAGAATGACGTGGCAGAATCTGCTGGCAGGTGCACTTCCACTGAGGCTTCCCTTAACACCTCTGTCTTCTGAAGCTTCCATGGCCTGCAGAACTCCATAGAATTTCACATTTATCAAAATCGCACAATGGCCTCTCTCCGTAGGGGGAACTCTTTTAGAGCACTGGTTTTGATGGAGACCCAGGAGCCACGTGGATAAGTTCCTAAGACTGCACTGCCCTTACTCCATGCCAGATCCACTGAAAATTTCTCCTTTATTCTACCCTATGACATTAAAAAGGTGCTGGTTAGGATCCACCAACATATTCCAGCCTGCAGCTGGAAAGCAGGCTTGGAGATTGAAGAGACTACTGAGGCCTGGCGCAGTGGCTCACACCTGTAATCCTAGCACTCTGGGAGGCCAAGGCAGGTAGACTGCTTGAGCTTAGGAGTTCAAGACCAGCCTGAGTAAGAGGGAGACCCCGCCTCTAAAAAAAAAAAAACTAGCCAAGCATTATGGCTGGCACCTGTAGTCCCGGCTACTTGGGAAGCTGAGGCAAGAGGATCACTTGAGCCCAAGTGTTTGAGGTTGCTGTGAGCTATGATGATGCCACAGCACTCTACCAATGGTGACAAAATGAGACTCTGCCACAAAAAATAACAATAACAACAACAACAACAACAAAAACAAAAACCAGAAGAAACTACTTAGCAGGATATGCACTGGCTCAGGCTGGGATGACACAGGCAGCTGGATCAGCCCATCTGGATGTCAGAATGGGCTCTTATCCCCAGCAGCCAGTGGAGAGGCCTTGAGTGAGTAAGGTAACCTCTAAGCCTCGGGGGTAAGGTGGAGATGATCATAATTGTCAACGCACATGTGACCTTATCAGAATGTTGTGACAGGTGTGTCTGCGGCGGGCCTGCCTCACAGCATCGATTGTGTGACAACCCGCAGCTCATCTCACTGTATCATGGGCACGTGCAGCGGAAATGAGCCGGCAGCCACAGAGAGGAACACTCATCTGTCCAGTCACCCCTTTCAACGGGCGTATGTGGCAATGAACATAGAAGCCATAAGAATGATGTGGGCCTTGTCTTTAAGAAGTACGCAGTCTCATCTCTGGGCAATACGGTGCCTACACAGCGTGCTATGACATTAGATATGTGAGTGCTCTGTGAGTTGCCAGGGGTCCTCCCTCAGAGGGGAGGAGGGAGGAGGACTTGCTGTACCCAGCACACCCCACAGGCCAGGCGCTGCACAGAGAGGTCCCCAGATTGCAATCTCAATTCATCATCTCAAGAAGATTTGGTAAGAGCACAAAGTCTAAGGCCCCCAGGCACAGACAGGCAGAGTCAGGCTGGCCTCCCACCTCTCCAGAGGAGGAGCGGGCCAGAGAGAAGGGCGAGGGAGGTGGACACAGCTGAAAGGCAGAAAGAGCGCAGAACTCCAAGGGAGGAATCAACCACCCTCGTTTGGGCTCTGAGTTTTTTACCAGGTTCAGGTTCCGTTTTTCAAAGAATAACAGTTGTGGAAAATGACGTTCAATGAATCATTTGTGCTCCAGCTGCAATCAAGGTTTAGATTCAAGAAAACAATTGCTTTGTAGAAAGTCAGTCTGTGCTTAGGCAAAAGACCCTTGCCTTTGGGAGCTACTGAGTTAGATAAGGTACCTCGCAGAATTGCTATATGCCAGAGCACACGCACAGATGTATTCTTTAATTAAATAAGAAGCCAAGAAATACTCAGAATTAAAAATAACATTGGTTTTACAAAGTTAAATTCGAATAGTAAACATGCTCACAAACCTTGCACCACAACATCAGGTTTGACTGAAGTGGAAAATCGTCTATTTAAGGGATCAATTTCACCAGCGGCAAGGAATCCCTATGAAAGAGGGAGATTGACACTATTAAATGGTGATCAACTAAAATTTCATCTCCGACCTAAGTTGGAAAATAAAATATTTTAGGGCTCAAAATATTCAGTATTTTTTTCTTTACACTTTCTGAGTCAATGTCTTATTTTCCCTGAAACAGAGTGTACCATTCAAATTGCCACTAACGTACTGTATTTGGGGCACCTAGGTCTCTAGGGCTAGTCAAATCTGCCATCATCTGAGCAAAAAGAATGGTCACTGATACATCCTGAGCTCTTACCATGTGCTGGGCGCCGTGCTGAGCCCCTGTATAGACACTGTCACATGTAGGCCTCCTAAAAGGCAGGTACCACCATTGTCACCATTTTTCAGGTGGGGAAACTGAGGCAACACCCTTAAGGAAAGTGCAGAGTGAGGACTTGGCCAGGGGCTGACTTTCCTGAAACATAAAGCTCCCCCCCCCTATAAAGAGCGCTCTTTGAATCAGTATAGCCTCACACTGTCTGTAACGATCCCACCTCTAAGCCAGGGGATCAAGGTGTTCTGGAAGTTCTAAGGCGGCACTGGACCTAATGCCAGGCCCAGAGAAAGCCTGTACATTGGAGAGAAGGACGCAGAGGAGTGCAGTTACTCATTTCCCATCTCACTGATACAGAAACCAGAGCTGGGAGGTATCACGGAGATGACCAAGTCCAACCTCTTCATTTTACAGATGAGGAAACTGAGGCCCAGAGAGGTTAAGAGGCCTACCCCGAAATTAAAGAGGTAGTCAGGGACAGAGCTAGCTTTCCAAAGGAGATATATTCATTTTCCCTACCAAGCATAAGACACAGTCCCGACCCCAAGGACATGACCCACTGGGGAGACGAGGGGTACCCACGAAACAACTCCTCCCCAGCAACCACAGCTCCCAAGGCAGCTTCCACTGTGACAGCTTCAACCTGGCATCCCTACCCACTGCTCCCTCCCCCATTTCTAGAGCCTGGCAGAGCACATAGGGAGGGCTGGCCTTAGGGGTGGGCAGCCCTGCCTCTCCCCAGAAGGAAGGACGACCCCATCTGATAAAGTTACTCACACTTAGGACTGGGGGATTCATTTTGAAGCAGCTCAAAAACATTTGCATTTTAAAAATAAAGGCTGGGGGGCAGCACCTGTGGCTCAAAGGAGTAGGGTGCTGGCCTCATATACTGGAGATGAGGGGTTCAAACCCAGCCCTGGCCAAAAACTGCAAAAAAAAAAAAAAAAAAACCCAAAACCAAAAAAACAATAAAAATAAAGGCTGAGGGCAAATAACACCTGATGCAAAATCCACCACAGAAAATGTCCCCGGGGCAACGTATGGCAGGTAGGGTAGCTCTGCCAGTAAGGAATCCCAGCATTCTGGGAGGCCAAGAGGGGAGGATCTTTTGAGGTGGGAGTTTGAGACCAGCATGAGCAAATCCTGTCTCTACAAAAAACAGAAAAATTAACTAAGCATGGTACAGCATGCCTGTAGTCCCAACTACTTGGGAGGCTGAGGTGTGAGCATCACTTTAGCCCAGGAGTTGGAGGTTGTTGTGAGTTATGATGCCACTGCACTCTAGCCCTGGTGACAGAGAAAAACCCTATCTCAGAAAACAAAACAAAACTACTCCGGGAGGCCGAGGCAGGTGGATTGTTTGAGCGCAGGAGTTGGAGACCAGCCTGAACAAAAGCAAGACCCTGTCTCTACTAAAAATAGAAAAACTTGCCAGGCATTGTGGTGGGCACCTGTAGTCCCAGCTACTCAGGAGGCTGAGGCAGGAAGATCACTGGAGCCCAAGAATTTGAAGTGGCTGTGAGCTATGATGATGCCACGGCACTCCACCCAGGGCCAAGAGCAAGACTGTCTCAAAAAAACAAAACAACAAACAATCAAAATGCAGCCTGCTGTCTCTTCCTGCAGAGAGCCCCATAATCCTGCTTGCTGGGCCTAGCACTGAGGCAAGGGTGGCTAGAAGCCACTCTGGTAGTTTCCTAAATCCTGTATCTTCCAGGATCAGCTGTGCTAATCCTGGCTAAGCAGCCTCCAGCTGCTGCTCACCATCAACTCACACAGGTTCTAGCCAAAGACCAGGAACGCAGGAGGGGGCTGGGAGGCTCGGCATGCAGCTGACCCGGAAGCAGTTTAATATAAATGTGGCTACACAAGGCCAGAAGTCAAGCCTGGGAGCCGACGCAGTGCAGCTGACCTTAAAGGCATGAAGCTGCAGAAGACACCCACACTCACACCTGGCAGAGCCCTGTGATCTTCCCGGGGTCCCTTGCACCTCCAATCAGACAATTTCCAGCCTGTGAGGCTATAAGCCCCTACCTCTGCCAACAGCGAGCTGAGGATGTATAAGGACTGGCCCCATAGATGGGGCAGCTTGCCCAGAGGAACTCTGTCCACTGTGTGAGGGTTCTTGTACTCTTCATCCACCTGGCAAAGAAAGAAAAACCCAAAGTCAGAATATCAGATGACCGAAGGCCAATGGCCCCTTCCCCTGGGGAGTGCGTGCAGGATTTGCAAAGTGGTGCTCATCCTCCACGGGGATTCCTGGCTACGAGCGGCAGAGGTGGGACTGGCCTGACTCCTGGGCAGTGCTCTTCCTGCAAGCACACTCAAGGAGACAGGCGCTGGAGGCCTGACCTGCCTTCTTTGTGCACAGCTCTAGGCGACCAGCAGTGTCACAGCTCATACTTACAGTACTGAACCCAAACAGCCTACCACCCAGTCTGGTTTCTTCCATCTCATTTACAAAGTGTGTGCCTGTGCAAAAGAATGACCAGAAGGTGGCGCTCTTCACTAGGAAAGTCAAGGGCTCTCCTAGCCTGCTCAGCCTCCTTTCAGGGCCTCAAAAAGCCAAATCCAATAGAGGCTTCTGTCTCATCAAAATAAGCTCCAGTGCCCTTTGTGCTGGGCAGTGCTGGCTGCACACTGTGAGTCAGTCTGCAACTTTCTCTCTTTTAAAGAGAGAAGCTCCGTGCTGGCCTTTGAGTTTTCACTTATCACAACATTGGTTGCCGGTAGTGTCAGCAACCACTTTTTTCCTCCAGGAAATATAAGTCAATCAAGAGAAATAGGAGACACTTATCCTCCTCCAAGGAGCACAATCACACCATGAGCAAGCCATTCTCTGCTTGTGGATTAATCAGCCGTATTATTAATATATTTCGTTAAGATTTTAATTTTTTCAGTAGTAGTAAACATTAAGAAAATCTTAAGTGCACGAAATGAACAGGATTAAATGTTAGTAATCAAAATAATTAAACAGGATAATAGTGTGAAAGGAGCTTTGAGTAGTAGGATTAGCGATAAATATTTTCTTTCTACGGAATCTGGCTGTTTTGTAATGCACAAGATTACTTTTCGAATAATCAGTACATTAAAGCTGTTTGAAATATAAGTAGCGTTAAGAAAGACCACAAAGATCTAGAATGAGAAATTTTTAATGCAAAGAACAGAAAGCAGACGAGGAGTCCGTGTCATAGGACAGCCTGGCTTTGCACTCCTCCCACCCACAGGTCAACTCCTGCCTCAGTGTGGAGGTGTCCCTGCTCCCATGCACTGGGGTCCTTCCAAACTGCTCGCAGGTCCTCAAAGGCACCATGCTTTTATCACCGCCACCGCCACTCCTGTGGTCCAGCTCCTGGATCTGCTCCCCTGGCCCTCACTAGCCTGTGAGCTCACAGAGACAGGGCTGGGACTGTAACCACCTTTGTGTCCCAGTACCCAGTCTGATGCCTGGCACAGGAGTGGCTGCTCAATCCTCATTTGCCAGGCACACTTTCATTAGCCTCCAGCTCTGTGGAGGGTCTCATGGATGGTGGTGCCCGGCACAATCCCATCGGGCTGAGGAAATGAGGAAGGCCAACATCCAAGCTACATGTCACCCCCTGGCCTGGGGCTGAAGCCACTCAGTGGGCGAGGCCCCTTTTCTAACTTGCACACAGGAGCCATGCGGGCCGGTGGTGGCTCTGTCTGCAGGAATCCTTCCCGGGGGTCTCTACATGCTATTGAAGTGACTAATGAACCTTCCCAGCTGTCCACACAAAATACAGTCATAGAAAAATAGTGACCAAAATTGGTGTGTAGCAAACAAGTACAGACAGACTGAAGAAAGGAGGACATCATAACGGCAAGTAGAAACCCAAGGTCAGTGTGGACTTTGGAAGAGAGAAGGTTGCGTAGCTAGGATTGTTCACAGGAAAGGAAGACGTAGCCTATAACACCGGCATTTACTGCATTCAGCAAAATGTGCCCGTTAGTAGAATAGGGGTGGTTGTTCCCCGCCATAAAATACATAAAATGCCTCTGAAGTCATTTATTTTCCCTTGCTCTGCTTCCAGGTTCCAAATTACCACCCGTTACTAATTTTGTTTTGCCTCAGCACTGGAAAAGGAGCAAGTGGCATAAGGGACGTGAATCTGTAGTTGCTGGAAAGTCACCCAGCCCCTGCCACGGCCCCCGTGCACACCCCCACATGACACCGAGTAAAATGAATACATTTACAGGAGATTCGGGTTTAGGACACTTAGGAGACAGCCCTGGCAGGTGCCACAGCCTGACCTGTGTGATGAGGGAAGAACAGTTCTTGTCTGTAGTCTGGCTTTTACCTCTGGAACAAAGTGAGTCCTGAGCCAGCTAAGATAATGTGAGCTGTCTCTCCATGCTGGGATGAGGGGCCACCAATATTCGGAGCTCAGGGCTAAGGGTCCAGGCTGGGGGGGCTCAGTGAGACCACCCAGAAGGAGACAGCCACCTCCAGGGGCTGCGCAGTAAATCTGCCAGTGAGCCAGCTGGGGGGATGGACCATTACACGTATAATGAGAAAGAATGCAGAACTCCTAGCAATGGAAACTTCTAGTTCTCATAGCAACTCAACTCTTTTCTTTGATCTTCTGGTTGGTTTAACAGTTCAATGATCGAACACATAATTAACTTAAGGCCCAAAGTAGCACACAGTGGTATCTTTTTTCTTTTTTCCTTTTTGAGACAGTCTCACTTTTTCGCCCTCAGTAGAGTGCCCTGGCAACAAGGCTCACAGCAACCTCAAACTCTTGGGCTCAAAGCTGTTCTCTTGCCTCCACCTCCCAAGTAGCTGGGACTAAAGGCACTACTACAGGCTACTTGGCCCTTCTACAAGGCCTGGCTATTTTTTAGAGATGGGGTCTTACTCTTGCTCAGGCTGGTCTCGAACTCCTGAGCTCAAGAAATCCACCCGCCTTGGGCCTCCCAGAGTGCTAGGATTACAGGTGTGATCCACTGTGCCGAGCCTCTTTTTTCCTTAAGAATCAAGTATCAGGCTCCTTTAAAATGTATTTTCCATGGGAGGCTGAGGCAAGAGAATCACCTAAGCCCAGGAGTTGGGGGTTGCTGTGAGCTGTGTGACGCCATGGCACCCTACTGAGGGCCCTGAAGTGAGACTCTGTCTCTAAAAAAAAAAAAAAAAGACTTTACAGAAAATGTATTTTCCATGCAAAAGTAGAGGGAAATCTACTATATCACTGCTTTCAGAAGGAAGCCCAGTGAGGGCATCTACTGTGTAGGTTTTTGTACGACCTGGAAACATACCTCCCATTAGGAGGTGGCCTGGGCCTGGGGGAGGGGTGCTGACTGAGCTCTGATGGGGCCACAGCCTCAGAGCTGAGGCAGATGCTGTCAAAGGCCCCTGCCAGTCATTTGGTCATGTCCACAGGGGGCTGGTTCAACCGTAGAACACCCACACCCAGGTCACAGCATGGCAGGCTTCTGCTGGGTTATGATCTGCCCCAGGCCCTGTTGGTTTGGGGAAGACATGGTTCTCTGAAGGCCTTTTCATCCCACAAACAGAAAAGGAAGCATCAAAGCATCAGAAGCATCTGAGGGACAAATAGACTAGAATTGGGAATTCTTTCCTTTAACCATGAGATGCTGAGAGGGAAATCTTCCCACCAAGATATATAGGCCCATCGTGACCAGATTTAGGAAACTGGATAGAACAAAACTATCTTTGGGCATCTTATTGGAAATGGACGTTTTTCTGTCCCTGACGTAGAAAGGCTTCCAAGTGACAGCCCACAATCTAGGTCCAGAATGTTTGCCTGTGGAAATGTGTAAGAACAGGGAGCACAATAGTGTTTTGTGCTTTTTTAAAATTCCTTCTGCCTGGGGTTGGGGAAGGAACAGGTGTCCCCTCAAGGTCTTCAACTGCCACCTAATGTCCCACATGTTTTTCCAAAGCCATAACTCCTTGTTATAGACAGAAGCATGATCAAAGCCCTTAGAAACCACTTAAGGAGAAAAATGTTCCTTAAGTCTGGGCCCCTATATTCCTAACACTCTGGGAGGTCAAGGTGGGATGATCACCTGAGGCCAAGAGTTTGAGACCAGCCTGGGCAAGCTAGCGAGACCCCATCTCTACAAAAGATAGAAAAATTGGCTACACATGGTGGTGTGGGTGTCTGTAGTCCCAGCTACATGGGAGGCTGAGGCAGGAGGATCCATTGAGCCCAAGAGTTTGAGGCTTGCAGTGAGCTGTGATCACAACACTGCACTCTAGCCTGGGTGATACAGCAAGATCATGTCTAAAAATCAAAAAGAAAAGAAAAGAAAAGAGTTCTTTAGGTCTAAAAAGGGGATGAATACGATCAACAGGCTAAGCACCAACTCACTTTGTTCTAAAAAAGTGGCACAAAGGGCTCCAGCCACAGGGTGGTTACCTTATGTGGTGGGATGGCATAGAGTTCCGGCACCAGGTGGATCCCGTTCTTGCCTCTGATTAATATTCCCTCTAGGGCCTCTCGGTACTCTTGGACCTGGAAAATAGCCCCATCACCCACAGTCAGAAAAAGGGCTAGTCGTGAATGCGGTACCACTAGCATGTCATAGGAAAACAGCTCTCTTGGCAACAGGTTAGAAGTTGGACACAGGGCAAAGAAACCTTCAAATGCCTCACCTCCTGTAGCGCAGGAGACACCTGCTGACAGCAAATGTTAGCGGGCTAAACACAATTGCTCCTCCCCTGCTGTGTATATGCTCAGCCCCCCCTGTCCAACTTCAGGGCAAAGGGACAAAGTACCCCATCACGCAGAATCTGTTTCTTCCTCGCAATTTTTATAGCACTCATGTCCACGATGGGTGTCACACACCTCTCCTATGCCTTCTCAAACTCGTCATTTAAATATTTCACTCTTAACTTCTCATATATTTAAATTTTGTCTTACCAACCAGATTATAAAGTTTGGGGTGGAATGAGCCAAATCATAAATAGTGTCTCCAATTCCCACCTGTTGGTAGTTTTCTGCTTAAGAGGCACTTATTATTATTTGACCACAAAGAAGGATGCAATCCTGCTATTTGCAGCAAGATGGATGGAACTGGAAGACATTGTCAAGTGAAATAAGCCAGGCACAGAAAGCCAAATATTGTATATTCTCACTCATATGTTGGAACTAAAAACGTTGATTTCATGGAAGTAGAGAGTGGAATGGTGGTTACCAGAGGCTGGAAAAGGTAGGGGGTGGGGTGGGGGATGAAGAGAGGTTGGTTTATGGGTACAAGCATACAGTTAGATAGAAGGAATCAGTTCTAATATTTGTTGGCAGTGTAGCATGACTATATTTAACAACATAGTGTATTATACAAGGGTGGGCAATTAAGTTCACAAACTCATCCTAGAAAAAGTGTTACACACTTCATTGCTGAATATCACTACAGTCACCAGATGGCCCAGGGGAGTACTTTGAAGGTGACTGTAGCGAGCAATAAGGTATGTGGCACTTTTTCTAGGATGAGGTGCCAAACTTAACTGTCCAGCTTCATATATTTCAAAACAGCTAGAAGATCTGAAATGTTCCTGTTGGGGATCTAGGGGGACCCAGTTCCCCGAACTTAGTTGACCTGGTTTGATTACTCGGCTGAGCTAGAAAGTTCAACTGAGGCATGGTGGTAACTGAAAGCAAAAGTGAGTGGAAACTGGAAATAAAACTGAAGTGGCACAGGCAGTGTGAATAGAGAGCAAGGTAACCTGCACAAGTTTCCAGGTAACAAAGAAAGATTTTATTTAGGAAGAAAACAGAGAAAGTTTAGAGTACTTTCAAAGAGAGCTGGAAGTAGGTCCCTCTCATGAAAGAGAGAGAGAAAAGCAAAGGCCTGCAGGAGCATAAATACTCTCACCCTTTGAAATTGGGTGCAAGTCTTTCATTGGCCTCTCTTTGCCTCCAGGCAGTATTGCCCTTTCCTATTGGTCACTGATTATCTCTTTCTATTGGTCATTGGTTACCTAGGTTACCTCATACCCACATTCTTATTGGCCCTCCAAGACTTCCTGGTTCAACAGGCTAGGTTTTCCTCCCACTCCTCTTGAAGCCCCTTTCTTTATGTTCCTTCTCAGTTCCCAGTGCAAAGAAATGATGCATGTTCAAGGTGAGGGATATCTTAAATAGCCTGATTTGATACATTACATATTATATGCATGTATCAGAATATCACATGTACCTCATAAATAGGTATAAATATTCTGTATCAATAAAAAAATCTTAAAGGCACCCATTGAAACATTTATTGCTCAAGTACTATTTGCTGAATAAATCTGATGTGAGAAAAATGAAATGTACATACTATGATTCATGTACACTGATTCTTAGGATGCACTACCCAATACAAGAAAAGTTGTTGAAGCAAAGGTTTCCATTAAATTAAAAAAGCAGTGGCTCGGCGCCTATAGCTCAACCTGCTAAGGCGCCAGCCACGTACACCTAAGGTGGCAGGTTCGAATCCCCAGCCCGGACCCGCCAAACAACAATGATGGCTGCAACCAAAAAATAGCCAGGCGTTGTGGCGGGCGCCTGTGGTCCCAGCTGCTTGGGAGGCAGAGGCAGGAGACTCGCTTGAGCCCAGGAGTTGGAGGTTGCTGTGAGCTGTAATGCCACGGCACTCTTAGGGTGACATAGTGAGACTCTGTCTCAAAAAAAAAAAAAGACTAACCTACAATAATAAAGTTGACTCTTAAAAAAAAAAAATAAATAAAATAAAAAAAAAATAAAAAAGCAGTAATAAAAACTAACGTATGAGAAAAGAGAGAAGGAGAGGAACCCTTAACCAGTCACCCAACTATTTAACACATTTCTTCTTTGGCGAGCCCAGTCAAGTGCCTTCCAGATCTCATTTTCTTTTCATTTTCAATTTATGCATGGCAAAGCATGACCACAAGTGTATCACTTTTTAAATGTCACTGGGCGACAAGTGAGCAGGCCCACACTGGTATAGGGTAGTACATTCCGAAAGACCTGAAAACAAGATGCTAAGCATTTTCCTCTCCTCAGCTTTTTCTTTTTCCCCCTAATCATTGTTAAGGCTGTTCACAGTCGGAATTCAAACTCACTCCTTTTAAGATCTTTCAATTCTGAGATAAAAAAGACAGAAAGCCCAAGGTAATCAGTAAACCTTAAGAGTAAGAATCAACAACAGGGAATATTGACATTTCAAGCTTACTGCCAGTTCTGACGCTCCTGGGCAGTCCTGAGCTGGGGAACTTTCAAAAGCTAAAAAGAACCTCTGGTTGCTCATCAGCCCCTCCCTGAGACGTGAGACACAACCTGCTGAAAGATGGCAAAGCATCTGAATGCCAGTCATTCACATAAGCTTCCCGGCTCTGCTCCACGAGGTATGCTCAGGGCTCAGCGCAGGGCTCAAGTAGAAGCTAGAGAAATTTGCCTTGACCAAATGAGTGTTACATTCCAGATATTCACTGAGCTCCACGTACTCAGCACAGGGACTATATGTGTAAACCAGATAGAGATGGTCTCTACCAGGGCCCTTTGACAGGTAAGTGGGAAATGAAATATTCCCTCTGTGTGGCCCATGCTGTTACAGGTACTGTGGGGCACAGGGGTATCTGACCCAGATTCTAGGGTCAGAGAAGGCTTTCAGAAGGAACCAGGTGAAGGAGGGAGGAGAACTGAGGAAGAAAAGAATGTTCTAGGCCTTTGAGATGCGAGGAGAGTATGACCTGGTCCAAGGACCGAATGGAGTTCAGTGTGCTTGGATCACAGAACTCGAGAGAGGGAATAAGCAGTAAGAAGTTAGGCTAAAATGGTAAAAACACAGACCAGAGGCTCTGGAACCCTACAAAACACACGAAGCACTTGGACTTCACCCCAGAAGCAATGAGAAAGCCACTGCAGTAGCATAATGGAATTCTTCCCTGGGTGAGAACAGAAACAGCAGGGAGCTGGGGCAAGGCTGGGAGACCAATTAGGAGGCTGTTATATTAAACACCGAGTTATCCGAGAGCGCATTAAACTACAGCTGAAGACAGCAAAACCACTGGCTGATCCGGAAAGAACAACAGCAACAACAGAACTGTCCATGACAGACTGTTCATGGGTGGTCCCCAATAACCCATGCCTCCTAGTACTCATGCCCTTGTCTAGTCCCCTCCCCCTTGAACGTGGGATGGCCCTTTTCCCAAAAGAATGTGATCAGAGTAACACTTTGCCAGTTTCTGGCCTAAATCTTAAGAAAGGTTGGCAGTGCTGCTTTTGCCTTCTGGGAGGTGAGAGGAAGACAACTACCACATAAAATGGTCTAATGGCCCAGAGACTACAATGCTGTGGGTCCCCCAAGCTAGTCACATGGAGGAGAGTCAAGGCCCCAGCCACCAGCACAGCTGAGCTCTCAGCATCAGCTACCAGCCGGCATCCACCCGTGAGTGGAGGCCATCTTGGAGGTAGATCCTCCGCCCTATAGAACCATCCCAGCTGACACCAGGTGAGACAACCTGTCCCTGCTGGGTCCTGTCCAAATTGAAGAATCAGGAGCAAATAAGTACAAGAGCCATTGCTTCCATTTCACTGAATTTGGGGGAAATTTGTTAAATGGCAACAGATAACCAAAACAGTGACTTAAATTCTTGCATAACCTGCATTCTAATAATCAGCACACCAGTGGGATGAAGTGCTTACTACCAACATAATGCCCAGCATTTGCTCACCTGAACAGCGTCACCGTTGAAGACTCCATCTATTATAAAATATGTCCAGAACACAGGCCACTCACATTCGATGTTTTCAAAGAGCTTGAGTTCCGCTGGATCATAATGCAATCTGCTTGGGTCCTGGAATCACATATGTCAATCTTTTAAACTAAGGGCCATGTCACATTACATACAGAATACCGCTGTGCCTCCCTGGGTTTTCCTTGCTGGCCTGGTTTAATGCCGCTCTGAGATGGCAGGACTACGATTTTGCTATAAATGGGGAGATGCTATTTTTGGCAGTTTTCCATGATACATTTTCAGAAAGTAAAAACACATACAAGACTCCTTGATAGTTTATTACACTAAAACGTCCTATGTCTTTAACAAATAAATAGCAATTTGCCCATCACACTGCTTTGCAGACAATCTGTTTTATTTATATCATTGTATTGTATTAGTCACTGTGGCAAAGAAAGCCAAAGAGAAGCCACCGTCTTTATGAAAAATGTGTGGGCCACAAAACTGTTTGTCCTTGTCTACAAGCTGGTTTGCAACTACTAGCTCACCGTCTTCCTGAGGATCTTACTATTCTACTGCCTAACTGCAGGCTTGCTGACTCCCAAATTAATACTTCCTTTTCCAATATTCCAACATATAATTATAATCAATAGATGGAGAATAACGCAGGGGCAACTCAGATATGAAGCAGTTATGGAACCATAAGAAACAGTGCATAAATACAACCTCTCTCGGGGTTTTATAACCATCTCGGAGAAAGCGACAGCATCCGTAACGCCCCTAATAAGATAAAGCAAGAAAGGACATTTGATGAGATCAGAGGAATTTCTCTTGCCTCCTTGGTAATTCATGTCAGCCCTTGACCCTCTTTCCCATAAATCTCTTGGTGATGAATTTTGTGTACAACCCAGTGTTCTTTGCTTATCCGTACGGTTATTTTTTAAGTGATAAGCAAAGTACATTCAGGTTTGAGGAGTACCCAGAAGGGAATGCCAAACAGTCCATTGAAGTAGTGGGGCTGCAAGAATAATTCCTAAGAGTTCAGTGAAGGACGCCTCTTTTGTTCTGATTTACTGTATCACACAAAGACGCAAAGGGACCTTCACTATTTAGGGCAGATGCTTAGACTGGTTTACTCCTACTGGAAAGATTCGGAAGCTAAAAGGATATTCCCTAGACGAGGCTCTGGGTGCACCCACACACACACACAGCGCTCAGCAGGGCGCTAGGGAGGGACCTTCCTGGGCTCAGGCCCATCCCTGCTAGCTTTCCTGCTGTAGGCGCTGGTGTTCCTCTCCAGCTTCTTGGGTCTCAGGAGAGGAGGGAAGGGGCAGCAATCTCTTAATCTGACCCCCTAAGCCTTGGATCGCAGCTTTGGGTGTCCATTCTCCAGCTTCTTGCAGGGGTGGGGGGGCTACTGCCGCAGAGGCTGCTCTACCTCAGCGCAGAGACAGGTCTGTGCTGTCCTGAGGGTCCTCCCCTGAGGCTCAGCCCAGAACCTGCTCTGGTCCTAAACCTTCCCTGCACTAACTCCCTTCCCTCTTCAACTACCTGAAAAGATTCCTTTTTCTCCACTGAACCCTGACTGCTACGGCTGCCTTCTTTTGGAAATATGACTGGAGACCAAGGGCAAAAAACCCATTTGCCACCAAATTTAAGTAGGACGATTAGCACACAGATTTCAGCCTAGGAAACTTAGATTCTTTGATAATTTCCTTGATAACTGCCGTTGGCTGGAATACTTAATAACGTTCTCAGTTTAGTGTACTGTGTCATACTTACTGCATTTCACCTCAGAACAGGGATTTTTTTCTTTTTTTTGAGACAGAGTCTCAATTTATAGCCCTTGGTAGAGTGCCATAGTGTCACAGTTCACAGCAACCTCAAACTCCTGGGTTCAAGTAACCCTCCTGCCTCAGCTCCCAAGAAGCTAGGCCTACAGGTGCCCGCCACAACACCCAGCTAGTTTTTCTATTTTTAGTAGAAACAGGGTCTCGCTCTTGCTCACACTGGTCTCGAACTCAGCTCAAGCAACCCACCTGCCTCAGTCTCCTAGAGTGCTAGGATTAAAGGTGTGAGCTACTGCGCCCAGCCACAACAGGGATTTTGAAAAACTTACTGTAACGTTGGGATCACCAAGTTCCCTGAAATTGTGTGTGAAGTTTGAGATATTGGGCCATATGCATTTTTGTTTCTAGCTTTCAAGAGACTCTCAAAGCAGACTGTGACCTCTACAGGGCTAAGTAGCTCTACTGTAGAATTCCGCAGCAGTGTGAATTCAGAGCTGCCTGCTGGAGGAGAGCCAAGCCATTTCATCACTCTGAGACTTGGTTTTCACACCTGCAAACTTGGCTTTAGGAGACCACTGAGCCAAACCAAGTCATTACCTCCCGGAGAAGCGAGGTGTGAGTGAGCTGCTCCACGGGTCATGTCACGTGCACTGCTCATATGAGAGGGGCACTTAACACAGGGCGGAAGGGCAGCAGCCTGACCAGTGCTTACCTGCAGCTTGGAAATAATTTCATTTTTGGTCACATTCACCAGGTTTCCATCTTCCACGGCAAAGGCCGGGAAGGAAATGATGGAAAGAAGTCCAGCATCAATCTCTTTAGATGTCGATGCTCTGGGCAGCATGGAGAACAGAATAGACTGAATGGGAAACAAAGAGGCGCTGAGAGTTAGATGGCGGATCTAAAGGCTATGACCTTACTTCTAAGGGGACATTCAAATGAGGCGGCCAATTTTGATAGAACTCTGTCCTACTAGCATAGTTCCTGCTGGCCATCTTGCCCACCCCAGCTAATAATTCCTGTTCTTTGTGGAGCCCCTGGGAGTGGAGAAAGCATGGTCTGCCTGGAGCCTGTGCTGGGAGCTCCTTGTGTCCCATCCTCCTGTGCCCTCCGTTGACCCTGCTGCACCTTTAGGTCATGTAGGAATTACAGGGATACCAGTGTCAGTAGGCTAAGGTGTCCTGGCTAGGAAGGCAGACCAAAAAACACATATATGGGGCCAGCATGGAGAAATGTCTGGCTTCTGTGGAATATGACCAGTTGGATGAGGTGATCCAGAAACCACTTAAAGTAGGAGTCAAATCCAGAAGATCTCATGAATGTGCAGGCTAAGTGGTCCTAGGGCCTTTGTAGGGTTACTTAGAGGCATCGGAATATGGCTTCGATTGTAAGGTGGCTGTATTAGACATTGTAAACTTGGAAAGAAGTTCAAATTATAAGGAAATTTGGGGAAGAGTTTCACATGAACAGACATGGAGCCAGACCTCTGCAAACATAAGCTCATTAACTCTCCCACATAGGAAGGACTTAGAGTATTATGTCCAATTCACATATGAGGACTCTGAGATATAGAGACTTGTGCATAAGGGCACGCAGCTAGTAAGTGACAAGCCCAGCTGGCTGCAAAGCTCACACACTTCCGCTGGACTATTTGTCTATTAAGATGCACTCCAGCCTGACTCTGTTGCCCCAAGAAAGATCAGATTTCCCCTTAAGCACTACTTAATGGGGTGAAATGGAGTAAGCTGGAAGGTGGGGTCATGCGATGTATAGAACATATCAGCTTCAGAATAAAGTTTTATTTTCCAGAGCCAACTGGCCCTGGGCCCTGCTCTGTAACTAGTCACTCTTCCCTAGGCTTTCTCTGCCTGAAATCCTAACTCCCACTGGGAACTCTCCATTCAAGTTTTTTTTTTTTCCTCTTTTGGATAAATTTAATAAGAAGCAGATCTTAGAGGGACTCAGTATCATACACCTGCATCAAGCTTTAATCTTTATGTTGTTTTCAATATTATGACACTGGAGTCATATTTTTTTTTTCAGGTTTTCATGAATCTGACTCACTTTAGCCCTGGCACAGTATCTGGTACACAGTAGGCCCTCACTAAATAAGACTTTGCTGACTGGCTAGCAATTGATGATTTTCTGTCTGCTTACTAAGTGCTCCAACGTGTATCAAATCATTCCTTTCTCTGAGGTGGCTCATGCCTATAATCCTAGCACTCTGGGAGGCCAAGGCAGGTGGACTTCCTGAGCTCACAAGTTCAAGACCAGCCTGAGCCAGAGTGAGACCGCATCTCTAAAAATAGCCGGGCATCATGGCAGGTGCCTGTAGTCCCAGTTACTTGGGAGGCTGAGGCAAAAGAATCACTTGAGCCCAAAAGTTTGAGGTTGCTGAGAGCTATGACACCATGGCATTCTACCAAGAATGACAAAGTGACACTCAGTCTAAAAAAAAACAAAAAAAAATTCCTTTTTCTGATCTGTGTTTCATGGAGGTTCTACTAATCTCCCATCTCTCTCATCTCATCTCTTCTCCACTACCCATCTCGTGCATCCTCAACCTCGCCACCACCACCAAGTGCACTAGCGCTTGCTGGCCATTCAATTTGGGGGCTCTTTGAAAATAAACCTGAGAGAAAACCACCAATGTGCTCAAAAAATATAAAACAGATTTTGCCTCTCTCACAAGGCTGCTTTGACTGCTGACTCCATACACATGGCATCACCGTGTCTTCCATTTCCACCGTACTTTCTGGCTTACAAAGTGTTTGGACAAACTAAGTTGATTTACTTTGATCCTAAGCTTTGTGCAGTGGCAGTGTCAGAGCCAATGAGGTTTATCCGCAGCACGATTATTGCCAATTGATCCTTACAACCACCCTATGAAGCAGGAGGGGGTCCCAGCATGCCCCTCATTTTACAGCTGAGGAAATTAGCTCAAAGAAGCCAAGTACAGCCCAGGTAGAAGGTAGAGAAGGCGGGCCCAGGTTCCCTCCGGGCCTCTCTCTCCTTCCCTATTCTCAATGCAAGAGACTGGCTGTTACCTGGCAATGCTCAACTTCATCAGGCAGGACATGGATCACTGACTTGCGTCCTCCATGTGCTCCAAACAGGTCCAGTTCATCAATTGCCTCAAGAGCAGCCTACAAACACAGGCAGGAATTACTTTTTCTTTCTAATATACATACACTCCAACATCCGGCACGCCTCTGTCATTAAGCAACCTAGCATACACGTTCTCCCAAAGGCGATGAATCACATCCTTAAAATCCAGCCATCAAGTCCTAGAGTCATGTTCTACCCCTATTTTCAGTGGATCAGAGCTTTCCCGTAGGTTGCTTCTCAATACGGGAACAAGAAGAAGAAAACAGAAAGACATTGCCCCAAATGAAGTGAGCATTCAACCAAAAAAATGAAAGAGTAACCAGGCCACAGTAGCATGGGTGTGTATGTATGGCACTACATTCACGGTCGACTTTCCCCTCACCTATGTTAGCAGTGACTTTGAACATGGTGTATCTGGGACTTCAGAAAGTTCACTCATTGAGTAATAAGCACATTTTCTGCCCATTTACCTTAACAGAGCATATGTATTGTTAGTTTAAACATTCTGGCACGGGAGCCTTTACTCTGTCCAAAAATACACGTCAGTCTTGAGCAAGAGGGAGGGAAGGAGGCAGGGTAAGTGTCTGTGACAACAGCAGGACCTCGGGCTGTGCTGTATACTGAACCTGCCCCCGCAGCTGTGCTCTGTCTGGCAGGGCATTTCCGAAATGAGTCTGCACTGGAATGCCCTGAGGGCAAGCTCCTAGAGTCCAGATACTCGCCCCTGGACAGCCTGCTATCTGGCCAACTTCACTCCTATTGTTACTCACCTGAACTTGCAGACTTTCGAACTTGTGAGCCCGACCCACAAAGCGATCATATTCTTCAGCCCTCTCTATGACCCAGAAAAGAGGTTGGGATGTCATACATGCAGCTCCTCCAACAACCAGAGCTCAGATCAGTGTTTTTTATCCTTTTTTAATCTCAGGGAACACTTGGACCTATAGTTAAACTTCCATGGCACTCTTACATTAAGTTGATTAAAAACAAAAGAGTAAAAAAAAGAATATACTTATTGTACTTTGAACTTCTTTTGAAAATAGTTTAATTAATGATCTTTTAAAAAATTTTCACAGGACCCTTAGATCCTCTCATAGCTCACACCAGTTGAAAATCACTGGCTTGGACCCACGGGTGACAATACTGGCTAACAAGGATGGAGTGCTCTGTGTTTGCACCACACGCAGACCTCGGCATGGGAAACCTACTTTCTTTACTCATCATTTTAGTTGGCGGGGGTGACGGGAGTGTGTACACATGCCACTTGAACTTCACATTCTTGCCGTTGACTTTCGAAAAATGTGCTAATCAGATTAAATCCAAATTCCTCATGAACCAAATGAAAGCAGTACAAACACACAGAGGAAGAATAAACAGGAGGACTGTCACCTTCGCCATTCCTACAGAGCTGGCATTCAGTTCCGGGATACCCTGGTTAGTCTTATCGCCACGCTCCCACATTCCGTAATCCTGGGGGGGAGAGAAGTAGCGATCAGAAGGGGAGAAAGAGGCGCATGAGAAGCGCTAAGGCGCTGGCCCAGCACCCGCAGCTCAGCAGGTAGGGTGCCGGCCACATACACCAAGGCGGGCAGGTTTGAGCCCAGCCCCGGCCTGCTAAACAACAATGACAACTGCAACCAGAAAACAGCTGGGCATTGTAGCGGGTGCCTGTAGTCCCAGCTACTTGGGAGGCTGAGGCAAGAGGATTGCTTAAGCCCAAGAGTTTGAGGTTGCTGTGAGCTGTGACACCACAGTACTCTACCCAAGGTGACACAGTGAGACTCTGTCTCAAAAAAAAGAAAAAAGAGAGGTGCTAAGGCTAAATGTTTCCTTTACAATGCCACAGGCGTAATGGACCGTCTCCAAGACTCTGCAGCTCCTGCTGCCTACCTCTCAGCTGCGGTTCCTGCGACCTCTGTGCAGACTTATTGAAGAAAATACTCAAGTGGAACAAAAGCACTCTCGAATTTCCTTTTCTAAAAGGTATTAATTTGTAAGAAGCTCTTGATATATGAGAACAAAAATATTATATTTATCTTAAAATCAAATAAAATGCTGCCGTTCTATTTAACCAGTGCCTCTGACCTTATATGAAATTGTTGGATGGAATACAGAAACGTTAACAAGTGGCTTGTATCTACTTAAAGCCAAGAAAGCCATCTACAAGAATTTAATACCTATTTTTAGCATTACCTCATGGGGCCCAAAAAAGGCTTAAGCAAGTAAGTGGAGCCGAAGTCAACACTGAGGCACAGAACGCTGAATCTGTGTGGCGTTTGTAACCAATTAATGAATTGGCTGGGAACACTGTCACACAGAGGACTGAGATACGTGTACCTACTAGTCATAGTTCCTATTTTCATTTCAACACCCGTGTATTGGATGCTGGTTTGAAATAATGCTATGTGCACTGGTGAAAGCTTACGACCCAACAAAAACAGGACTGAAGTTCATCTCCAAAGATGACCATTTTTGAGATGTGAAAATTAAGACTGGGACATCCTGGGGCCAGTTTTGACGCCTTCCTGCCGCACAAGCCTAGCAGCTGAGCTCAGGACTCCCTCCTCCAGTACTCCTGGAGTCCTGCCCTCCTGCACGCCAGCCCATCCTTCCTCCCACCCCAGGGCCAGGTGACTCATCCTCAAACACTGCTTTCATCCCTTCACTTCCTGCTTCAGAGTCGAAAATGACGAGTGGAACACATTCACGGCTCTGTCTGGATGGCATGCCTTCTGTGACCTGGCCTCCCGCTGCGTGCCTACAAGCTGACTTTATTTTCTATTCTTTTCCAATGTCAACTTTCACTCAAGTCTACTCCTTCACTCTACACCCTTCTCCCCAAGTTCCCCCCTGCACATGCTCAGAGGCTCTTCCTGCCTCCTGGACTGCTCAAGCTATTCGAAATGCCCAATGCCCCTGGGCTTCCCTAGACCTTGCTCAACCTCCAAGGAACAACTAAAGGCCCACCCTTTCCATAAGGACTCCGCAAGTTAGCCCCGAAGAGCCTGGGCCTCAAGGAACTGTATGATTTTTATTCTTTTTGACGACTAGCATGCCTGGACAGACTACCAGGGTGGATCCTTACGGCGACTTTATATGCAGCTTCGATGTAAAAGACAAGATTCTGGATGAAGGCCACTTCGTCGAGGGTGAAAACAATACGTAAGCCTAGGAAAGAAAAACACTGAGGTTATTAAGTCATGTTGTGAAGAGAGAGCTACCAATCATGAATTCTAAATATCACACTGAGAAATAAGTCCTTTTACCCTTATTTTCGTTTTTCTCCATAAGGCATCAAAAATTAAGTTTGAAGGAAGTCATCACAGTTAATGTCTGATCTAAGGAAGGAAGGGAGAGGAGGAGGGAATGAGGGAAGGGAGGGAGCGATGGACGAGGGGAGGTAGCGGGAAAGAAAGGAGAGGAGAGGAGAAGAGGGAAGGAAGAAAAGGAGGAGGAACAGAAGGAGGGAAGGAGGAAAGAAAGGACGGAAAGAGAGAGCAGGCTCTACTTTCCTGTGTGTCCCTAAGAGTAGAAAGGGTTGAAATGGAAGGTACGGGGTCTCTTGTACATGTTGGATTGGCGCAGAGAAAGTTCCAACAAAGCAAGGATTTAGCCCAGAAGAACCAGAGACACTGTCCTGATCCTTGACTGAGCCCAAGGGAACGGTGAGTACTTTTCCCCATAGGTACTACACTTGATCTTAGCCAAAAGGCTGAGAAGCAATCCCCCTGAGGATATATAGGGAAACTAGAGCCCCCAGATTCAGGAGCTGGCCCTCTGCCCCCCAACCACCCTCCCTTTCCCCATGGAAACCCCAGCTCCCAGAACGTGCCTGGGGGTCGGGGGGGGGGGTTGCATCAACTCACTGAGGCAGGTGAGTTCAAGAAAGCTGATTTGTTGTTTGGAAATTGAAGTTGTCTTGAAATTACAGTCAGGTATGGCAATAGTATATGTATTTTTTTAAAAATATGAATTATTGATACTGGTATGAATATGATAAGATATGCACTCTTACATCGGTGAGGGAAGTTTTAGTAAGCTAGATTAGAAGTTTAACTAGAAATGGAAAACAATTTGGCAATGTGTATGAGTAGCCTTTGAATGACATCTAACCATCAGAAAGAGGTAGACAGAGATGGATGGGGTCAAAGTTGGCACGGCAACATTAGTTATAACAGCAAAAAATAAAAAAATAAATAAAGGAATAGTTGATTGTGATGTAGCCACTGATAGAGTCACTAAAATAATGTTTATGAAGGACTTGCAAGATCACTGGGGAAATGCTTAAGTTACAATGCTGTGTCATGAGAAGACGACGTTCGCATGTATAATGTGCCCTTAAATATGTAAGAAAAGTACAGAGGAAAGACTAGAGGGGACACCTCCAAATGAAAATCAGCAGTGGAATTTTTTCTTTCTATTTTGGCATATTTTCCAAAATGTCTACAGTGAGCTCATATTAACTTTCATAACCCCAAAGTATTTGGATAAATGTGTAGTTTGTTCACTAAGTCATAATGATGCTGCTTTTAGAGTTTCACATTTGTAGTCTGAAATAAATGGCCGACTTCAGGAAGGCAGTTGACTGGGCTGGTGAGTGATGAGGACTCTGAGACAGAGCCACTAAGTGCCCTAACCTGGGGAAGTATCCAGAGCAGATGCCATCATGGGACAGCGAGACCACTTGGTGTGCACAGATGGCCACAGTGCAGAGCTCAGGAAACCTGGAGTCCAGGCTGCTGTAGAAGCCGGCAGCTCTGGCTTCAACAGGAACAAGGCATGCCATCTGTGAGCTGTGGGTGATGCTGAGTGGTGGAAATGACGCTGTTTGAATGTAATTTGGGTAAATGAGGGTGTGTCTCGAAGAGGATTACTGGGGTAGTGACAGGAGAGCCAAAGGGACAAGGCTGCTAATCCCTCTGAAAGCAGAGGTGAGACTGCCTGCAGATAGCTGAATTGCCAACATTGGACCTGACCTACGTTGCTCCAGGAACTAGGTGAGAATGACAGCAAGAAAGCTCTGTGCTCAACAGAAAGAAGCTAGCGTCCAGCTCAACAGCCCTCATGCTGCAGGTGCCAGGTAGGGAATGACTATCCTGTCTGCAGGTCACAGACAGGGTCCCTGCGCTTACTCCCTGCCCTGTCACAGAGCCAAATGTGTTATATCATAGAGAAGTGTGCTTTTCCTTTACATAAACTGCTCACTCAGAATTACAGCTTGAATGTGCTCCTTCCAAAATCCAGGTGTCGACAATGTGATGGTATTAAGGGGTGGAGGCTTAAGAAATGACTAGGCCATGCTGACTCCTCCCCTATGAGTAGGATTAAGGCTCCTCAGAGTGTTTGACTCCTTGCCCTTTTGTCTCCTGCCATATGAAGACACAGTGTTCCTCTATTCTGGAAGATGCAACCCCTATCAGACCAACCAAACCTGTTGGTGCCTTGATCTTGGACTTCCCAGCCTCTAGAACAGTGAGAAAATGCACTTCCATTCTTCATAGCCTGCCCAGTCTTGGGTATTTTCTCATAGCAACACAAACAGACTAAGACACGGGCTGCAGTCTGCCCTCCTCCCCACCCATTTTCTGGATTGTCGGTCCCTGTACAACACGCTCACCCGAGGCAGTCATCTGGGCCAGGAACAGTAGGAAGAGAGAGGTGGCATCCACCTGGAGGTGGCCCCACTGGTCATCGCCCACCACAGTGCTGCAGGTGGCGCTGTTGTACTTGGCATGCAGGCTGTCCTTGGTACTCTGAGTGTGCTTGAACTTCTCCACTTTGTCCACCTGAGGGGGAAGGTGAGCAAGCTCCACATAGTTACAGGGGTTCGCAGCTGCTGGAGGATCTAGACCTGTGGTTTTCAACCTGTAGGTCACGACCCACAGGAACTGTATTAAAGGGCTGCAGCATTAAGCAGGTTGAGAACCACTGATCTAGACTCTTATCTACTACTTCTGGGAGCCAGAGGACAGAAGGCAGCTGCTAGTAAGCACAGCACAGAGGGGCTGGGCAAGGGACTCTGCTCACCTATCCCCAGAGATGTCCCACCCTAGGATTTTACAAGCTATGTAGGAGTGAGACTTCATGCCCAAGGGTGTCCTTGTCTGCATATCCCCGGCTATGACACATGGCAAGTACTCAAGGAGAAAGGGAGGGGAGAAGGAAAAGGACCTGTTCAAATTTCAACTTCTCAGGTGGCACCTATGGCTCAGTGAGTAGGGCACTGACCCCATATGCCAAGGGTGGTAGGTTCAAACCCGGCCCCGGCCAAATTGCAACAAAAAAATAGCCAGGCATTGTGGCAGGCGCACCTATAATCCCAGCTACTTGGGAGGCTAAGGCAAGAGAATCGCCTGAGCCCAGGAGCTGGAGGTTGCTGTGAGCTGTGACACCATGGCATTGTACTGAGGGTGACAAAGTGAGATTCTGTCTCTAAAATAAAATAAAAATAAATAAATAAATTTCAACTTTTTATTTCCTAATTGTTGAGAGGAAAAGAGCAACTCTGTCTTTGCAGGACTATATCATATTCATTTTTGGATTTGTGCAGATCCCAGCATAATGTTCTGTATATAGTACGTGCTCAATGAATTGTTTTCTGTACCCCTCACTGACTATGTCAGTAAATGGTAGTGTCAAGTTTTAAAACCTCAAGCATTTTGTCTCAGATGAAAATATACCCTTTGGCTCGGTGCCTGTAGCACAGTGGTTACGGTGCCAGCCACATGCACCGAGGTTGATGGGTTTAAGTCCAGCCCCAGCCAGCTAAGCAACAATGACATCTGCAACAAGAAAATAGCCAGGCGTTGTGG
>NW_003852446.1:4383562-4432818 GCF_000181295.1 Otolemur garnettii
ACTGCAAAAAATAAATAAATAAATAAAGGCATGTTCTCCTTTTACACATGTTAATTCTTCAAAAGATTCTCCGAGAGTGTCCTCTGACAGTGGTTCTATAGCATAATACAATTCTTGAAGATAATGTTTTTCAAAAGCAAGTAACAAAGTATTTTCAATTTCTCTCCTTGAAAAGAAAAGTTCAAAATGTGTTGCGCAAGTTAGCTGTCATAATGGAAATGACATGAAACGCCCACCCGGACGCTCTGCCTACCTGCCTCATCATGCACTGGAGAAGGCCTCGCATCAGCTTCACCACGTTCTGTGGAAATGAAGCAGAATCCGAAATAAGCCCAGGGTCCTTGCTCCAGGAAAACCGCCTCCTGCCTGGCCTGGCGACTTCCCTGAAATGGCAGGTCCCCAGCACACACGAGGGTTCTGACAGTGCACATTACCTCCACCTCTCCACCCGAGGACAGAGAAGGAAAATTCTTAAGGGGCTGGCTCAGATGGCATCTGCTGGCTCTTCAACTCCGTGATTCCTTGCTGACATTTTAACAACACAATGTTTAGAAGCCTAGTACTCTAGTGCTTTTTGTCACATTTCTTAGTAATTTATTTTTGTTACACCAAGGATGAATTAAGTCCATCATGCTTGCCCAGAAGTAATGATGTTTTGCCAAAATAGCCATTTGTGACAACATTACTGGGCTATTGAGTAAAGTTCTTACAAAACACGAATGGCTGCCAAGGTTTCTTAATAATATGATGTATTGCAAACAAGCACTATTATTATTATCATCATTATCAATAATAACAACAATGTCATATGAATCAATCAGACACTATGTCCAGGCATTGTACAAAACATTTTAATTGCTTGCATTATCTCTAATTCCTGCACTAGCCTGATGAGGGGGATTGTATTATTACCCCACTTTCTAGAAGAGGAAGCTGAGGCCGAGAGAGATGAAGTAATGTTGCTAAAGTCTCCCAGTTGGCGAGGGGCGCAGCAAGGACAGAGCCAGGCAGGAAGATGCCAGGGTTCGAGCTCTTAACCGATATATGTTGCCTGCCACTTCTTCCACAATTCAGGCCTGCTTAAGGACTGGTCTTAATAGTCCTGTTCAACACCCTATAAAACACGACTTCACAAGTGGCTAGAGAATGGGATATTCTGTAGATCAAAGAAGTCTGGCCAAAAGAAGTTTCCACCCCAGGGCATGAACATCTCTCTCAAACGATGCACATGGTAGGCAGGGGACGGCAAAGTGATGGGCCCTGAAAATTGATTGCCAGTGAAAAGTCTGAAAGGGATGGTCCCTCAGATCCTTCTAATTCTAAACTCCTAGGATTCTAGGACATAATCTCGCCTTATGTCATAAACTCTGCTGGGGCAGAAAATGTTCCCTCATAATTACAGGGCAAAATTAACAGTGTTAGATGCTATGATTAACATTTCTTACACCACATAGCAAACATTTGTTAATTAATTTCCCCTGAAATAAAGTTGTTTTCCATTAGAAGTAGTACAGAGATTCCCAACTGGGGATGATATTACCACCCCCCAGGGGTGGAGACATTTTCATTGACGATGATGATGGCGGTGGGAGCTGCTAGCATTTAGGGAGTAGGGGCCAGGGACCCTAAATGTCTGGCAGTGCACGAGACAGTCTCACACAATGAAGGACTGAACCTCCCAAGCCCCAAATGCAATAGCATCCTTGCTGAGGATCACTGGAAGGTTCCTGGGTTATTTTCTACTCACTGTACAGCAAAAGGCATTAGCCAACAATGAGGCCGGCTCGTTCTCACTATTGTTAGTCAAGGGGCAGCCAGCTGGGTCAACCTTAACCCAAGCCACAGAGGACTGCGTGTGTGTGTTTGTGTGTGTGGTGTGTAAATGGGCACCGCTTTATTTTGTCTCAACAAGGATGGGAGATCTGTAGGACATTAGTGTCAAGTTATACTATTACACGAATGATTCACTTACTTAAAAGTCATATGACTTCTTAGAGGAGCATTTGATGCTTACTTTATGCCATTTTAAAAATTACCTCTACTTGCCTTCCCCTCAAGTCCGGGTGATTTTGTCACCTCACACTCAGCACATCTGGTCAAATCCAAACCCTCTTTCCACTGTCAAGCTCCTTTTCATAGCCTCCCCCTGGCTGTCAAGCTTCCCTCACGCTGCCCATCACTCAGGCCCACTTTGTTCGCTATAGACAAGCACCGACTGGGCTGTAAAAACTCTTCTGGGACTCAGCGACCCACTGAATGGGAAAGGTCTGAATCACAGATGGATCCCAAGGTCTCCCACACCAAGAGAATGATACTTGAATATTTCAATGTCATCACTCAAAACACTCAGAAAATGCCTCCTGTGTTCAGGGACAGATTATTTTCTTATCAACTCAATCACGACAAATCTTTGCTTTGGTGGGTATCTTGGTTTCTGATTTTGGAAAAAATAAAAGGACTTTGTTATGTAGCAGGATGAGTAACATGGACACAAAAACTAGACAGCACAAATTTGGTTCAAAATTAAAGGCTGAGCATAAAATTAATAAGACTTCTTTCCTGGAATGGCTCAAATAAAAAGGTTATTTTTAAGGGAAGTTTCAAAAATATTTTCAGCAGTGGCACTAATGTTTGGATAAATATTCTTTCAATGTGACTATTCTGAATTTGGAATGTGTAGCTCTGGTGAGCTGATTTTTAAAAAACAATCATATTGGTTTATAATGATGTCTTGTATAGAAATATGTATAAAATGGACAGAGGCCAGGAATAGTGGCTCACACCTGTAATCCTAGTCCTCTGGGAGGCTGAATAGGAGAATCGCTTGAGCTCAAGAGTTAGAGACCAGGCCTAGCAAGAGCAAGACCCTGTCTCTACTAAAAATAGAAAAACTAGCTGGGTGTTATGGCAGGCACCTGTAGTCCCAGCTACTAAGGAGGCAAAGGCAGAGAAATAGCTTGAACCCAGGAATTTGAGGTTGCTGTGAGGTAGGCTGATGCCACAGATCTCTAGCCTGGAGATTCTTATCTCAAAAACAAAAAAAAAAATTGACAGAGCATGTGTGAGTGCAATGTAGCCTAGTCAGGCAAATTGATACTTAGGGGTTAGGAATTTGGATGCTTTCATTTCTTACTTGATATGATATATATATATATATTTTGAAACAGTCTCACTCTGTTTCCCTGGGTAATGTGTCATCAGAGCTCACAGCAACCTCAAACTCTTGGGCTCAAGTGACCCTCTTGCCTCAGCCTCCCAAGTAGCTGAGATTAAAGGAACCTGCCACCATGCCCAGTTAGTTTTTTAGAGACAGGCTCTTGCTCTTGCGCAGCTGGTCTCGAACTCATGAGCTCAAGCAATTCACCTGTCTCAGCCTCCCAGAGTGCTGGGATTACAGGCGTGAGCCACTGCACCAGGCCTTTATTTGATGTGATTTTTTTATATTATTATTTTATGAAGGGAAAAAGCTCAGAAAGACGAGTGTGAGATTGAGACCATCTAAGTACCTCCCCCAAATACTCTACAGCAGAAATGGAAGAGGGGGCTGCCCCAGACTGTTCTGCACACACAGCGACTTCCTCCTGGGTTTTTTAGTTTGAGGAAAAGGAGCTAAGCAGCCAAGATACAGCCAGCAGTCGCCATCACCTGTTCCAGTTCGTAGGCCTTGGCCTTGTCTTCGTCGCGATCCGCGTTCTTGCGGTAGGCCATGCCCAGGCCCCACACGGCCAGGATGCTGTAGATGTTGTCCCGCACCCAGGCATCCTTCTGCTCATGGCTGGCTGACAGCAGTCCCGTGACCGGATTCTATCAGAGAAGAGACACAAAATGGCTTGGCACCACTCTTCACATAGCTCCTGGGCACAGATACTCACCCTAAAGGGGTGCGTCAAGTTGGTAAAGCATTGAACCTGGGAGCAAGAAACCTGGATGCAGAGTCACACCCTACTTTCTAGATCTGTGTGCCCATGGAAGCCACATCCCTGATCTGGGCCATCCAGATACTTCATGTGTCTGAAAAGAAGGCACCCAGTCAGAGCACATCTGGGAGCCCGATTTAGCTACGGTGTCCCTGGTGTTGAAAAGGGCCCCTGAGTCACTCAAAAGCCAGACCTTCCCATGGAAAAAAAAAAAAAAAAACAACCAAAAACCAGAAAACAAAACTGTCACACATGTTCACAGCAGCATTATTCCTAACAGCCAAAAGTGGAAACAAGCCAGCTGTCCATCAGCTGATGAATGGATAAACAAAATGTGGTCGACACAAACAATGCCACATTATTTGGCAGAAAGAGGAAGTACTCCTACACGACATGGGTGAACCTTGAGAACATTCTACTAAGTTCAAGAAGCCAATTGCAAAAGGCCCCTGATTATGAGATCCTATTTGCATGAAATGGCCAGAATGGGCAAATCCATGGAGACAGAAAGCAGATTAGTGGCTGCCTGGGCTGGCAGCCGAGGTGGAGTGGGGTAGGAGTAGCTGCCAAGAGGCTTTTCTTTCTTCTGGAGGTGATGAGAAGGGTCTAAAATCGATCCTGGTGATGAATTTGCAACTCTGTGAATAGACTCAAAACCATCCAATTGTACATATCAAGAAGGTGAATTGCGTGGTAAATAAATTATACCTCAACACAGCTATTAATTTTTTAAAAGCCGGTCCTAATAAACTCTGTGCCTAGAAATAAAATGGATAAGAGAGAAAAAGAATCACATAAAGATAAAGCCTCTGTTGACTTTTCCTAAAAAAGATACAAAGAAATATATATCTAATAAAAGGCATCATAAAGTTAGAACTTTGGCCACTTATAAAAGTATATTAGTGAGACTAGGTGACAGAGTGATACCTTGTCTCTCACAAAATAAAAGAAAACAAAAAACATTACTCAAAAGGGTACCGAGGGCTCATGAAAAAACTTCTCTGTGTACTTTCAGTGATAATGCCAAGGTTATTAGGTAAAAAATACTGGCATCAGTTCACACGTTCCCACTTAAGGAATTAAATGTGTGACTTTCGCCTTTGATTTACGCCCTCCACAAAACATCTAAAACCCAACTGATATTACCCTCAGGGACAACAGCATCCAATGTGCTGACATAGTTCTACAGCCAGCAGCTATGAATATTTAAGTCGGCCAGAACTGAAGTCTAGGAATGGCCTAAGAAAAGTACAAGTCTTTATTCAGTAGTGGACTACTAATGTTTTTTTTTCAAAAATCGCCCTTCAACAATGCACAACATAAGCATCTCTATCTGTTCTGAAGCCTGTTGGGTAAGCCCGGGACAGGAAATCATCAGGAGATCCAGAGTAAGAACTCAGCCTCTTCCTGACAGCCCCACCAAGCGTGAGTCCACCGAGATAAGCAACCTTCCAATGATACAGAAGTAGCTCTTTCTCAGAGCACTAAGTGTGGTTTGGATTACAAAATATCACCGTCCTGTTAACCGAAAGCCGTCTCTTTTATTCCTTGGTTTGGGCTTAACTATTGGAGTGGACAGTCCGTGCCCACCCAAACCTAAACAGTCTGTCCCCTTCATTCAATGACAGAGATGCAGTCTGTTTCGGGGGCTCCCCATATTCAACACTACACACACACATGTCACATAAAATTAGGATGTTACTTCATTTGGCACAAGGAATATTTATGACTTGCTTCCCTCTTTAGGTCTATAAAAAAATCCTAATAACAAAAGGCTACCTTCCCTGATGCCATCTTGCAAGCTAAACGCAGGCAACCCCAAACCGTGGGAAGTAGGTGGGGGGATGTGTCCAGGCTAAGTCTGTGGTTTCAGATGTGATCGTTTTAACCATATGCTGCTTCCCAATCTTTTATAAATATGGTTTTTAGTTATATCCATGCCCATGAATAACTCTGGAGAAATGGACAATCATTTACATATCCCTTTGCCAGTTGTCTTTTTTTTGTTTCTCTTTTGCTTGGCTCCCTCCTCCCCTCGCATGAGCCATCGCATAAACACAGCCCTTGTATATTTTTTCTCTAAGCTTCTAAAATCAGACTTGATATATGTATATAGAATATGCTTATGCACGAATTCCTGTTCATGACGTGTCCAGTCCTTTACCCTTTTGACGGCTATTCATTTGTTTTCCGAGGTTTTTATTTTAATTTGCCCCTACAAAAGACTGCAATAAATATCCTTATAACATCTCTTCTTGTCAATGGTGCTTTTATTTCTATAAGAAATAATCCCCCAAATGAGACTGCTGGGTTGACAGGTTACATGCACATACACTTTTCATTGGAATACGTAGTCCTCATCCCTGCCAGCCACCTTATCAATGTTTTCAATTTTTTGTCCGTTTGATGGGTGCAAAGTGGTATCTCAACACTAGTTTTATTTTTTACATTTTTATTTCCCTGACTAGCTGTGAATTTAAGAAGGTAGCCACTCTTTTTTGTGTGTGAGTGTGGCATTGACTTTGCTCTTCTGTGAGCTAATTTCTGGTACTATCTCACTATGTCTACCTACAAAGAAAGACAAGCTTCCAGGTACCAGGTTTTAAGAGCACAGGCTCTGGGATCAGACCGTGGTGAAGTTCAAAGCTTGACCACAACCCAGCTGTGTGACCTTGAGCAAGTAACTCTGGCATCTCCACCTGTAAAATGGGATAACTTGCCTACCCTTCGTAGGGCTCTTAGTGAAGATTAAATCAGTTCATTCTTATCAAGATTTGTGGACTGTGTCTGGCACACATAAGGGCTCAACAACTGGTATGTTTAATATTATCGACCTATTTGAACAGCTTTCATTCACCTTCTTTCTTTTTCATCAAATTATAATAATTTCAGGTAATCAGATAAAGATACATGGCTGGGGAGGAATCTGCAAGTGAGCTTGATAGAACCATCATTTTTGTTCGGAAGAAAAGCAAATGAAAGAGAAGGCGTGCCTTCTTTTTATCTTTACTGTAAATCTTGCTCGTGGAGATATTTTACACCCCCCTGACAACTCTGCGCCCTCTCCGCGCTCAGGCCTTGCCTTTCCCCTTCACGTTTAGCCCTGAATTTTGTTCATTCATGTAAATCTCTCCTTCTGTTTTACTTTACCAAGCTTTCTGTGTGCTGTGCCCCCCCCACCCCAAATAATGACTAAATTACTATCGGTGGAAAATTCTGTAATGATATCCACTCGTCCACTCAACAGCTATTTCCTGTGGTGACCAGATGTGGGGTCACGAAGGACAGGGCCATTTATAATGAGCAGGAGACATCACGGGACAGGCTCAGTGGAGATAGCATGAACCCACACTGATACTGAGCACCTGTGCTTCAGGCAAACTTGACACTGATATCCTTCAACTCTACGAGAAGAGGCCCAAGACAGATGAGCCTGATACAAACTGCATTTCATCGAGGGCAAGGGGCCAGCAGCTGCTCAGATCGTCCTTTAGCTATTTATTTATAGGAGGCTTTATTCTTTTGGCAGATCCTCTCAGTCATTACAAATATTGCTACACTGTTAGTAAAAAATATATGTTTCTCTGTAAAGCATTAAAAAAGAAATTCCAAGGAGATGGCTGAGGTCTCAGCTCAAGTATCTCCAAAGACACTGTTGTCCATCCCCTGACCTGTGTTTTTTCTTCGTCGTTTCTCAGATCAATGCCATTTTCTGTTTGAGCTTCTGTGAGGCAAACTTTTTTGTAGGGTCAGATTTCTTCAGAGCCAAATCCTGGAACCCACACGTTCCTCTGATGCTCTAAATGCAGCTGGACATCTTTTACCTCCAAGGTGCTGGCCTTGTGATGTCAAGCAAGCCGGCAGGTTACTGTCACCACACTCTCGATAAAATCATCAGCAATCTGCAGCAGACGTACTCCTGTCTCTGGCGTGCCTGATATCTTTACCACTATAGGGCTGTTGGCCGTGGAGCCTTGTGGAGGGGCGCTGGCTGGTTCCAGTTTTATGGATGAGAAGTTGGAGAGGTTGATTAGGGCAGAGGGACCAAACTGGTTCATAATCTGCCAAGCTTTGGACTTCAGCTCATAGAGCTTATTAAGATCCTGCTTCTTTTGGGAGCTGTAAGCACCAAGGCCAATCAAAGGCCATAGTGTCTTGTCTCCCCATGATATGTGGAGACTGCCCCAATGAAGACTTTGTCTCGGCAGCTGGTCGGATTGCACAGCCCTCCCCCACTTCAGCCATTTACTTGCCCCTCTTTCCTTCTTCACCTCTTCTACTTGCTAATCTAGGGAAAGTGTCCTTGTCAGCTTCTGTGATGAGGAAAAAAGGCATGCCCTGAAGACCCAGAATGCCTTGGGCCCAGGGCTTGACCCTTATGCTCTGCTCTGGCAACAAATATCCCTAAAATTTCAGTGGCTTATTACAACAAACATTTGTTTCTCATCCACGCCTTGTGTCTATCCCTGGTCGGCTGTGGTTCTGCTCTATGTTATCTCTCCTCTAGGAACCAGGCTACTGGGGCAACTTGTATTTGAAACGCTGTCCATCTTGTCCAAGGAAGACACAGCAAACCACAAAAGTCTGTTCACCATCAAGATGTAACAATCCAAAACGTATATGAACCTAACAAGAGGTAAAGGAATAGACACACAGATGAACAGAACAGAACGGACAGTACAAAAATAGAGCCCCACAAAAAGGACAAACCACTTTCCGACAAAGACTTAAAGACAATCCGAGGGAGAAAGAACAGCCTTTCAAACAAATAGTGTTGGGACAACTCGATGCAGGGAAACAAACCAATTTAAACTCTACACCTGGATTTCCAGGCTTGCCAGGAAACTATCTTGTTCTCAGCAATTCCTCGGATAAGTTATGAGATTGGGGCCTGTTGTAGTAAGTATAATTTTTAATCCTCTACACCTTAGACCAGTATGGAGAATATTGCCATCTCAACCGTGATGAGTCTTCTGATCCATGAACATGGGTTATCTTTCTGACATAATGTTAAGCGTCATCCCACGCTATAAGCTTCCTAAAGGCAAAGTTTGTCTTTCTTATGTATCCCTCTAACTCAAAGTCCTGACCTAGTTAGGTGCTGAATAAATAAATAAATAAGCAAATGTATAATAAAGGTTATATTTTTTACTAATTTATATAGTTGGAAATATCTATTCAAAGACACTTAAAAGTATAGACATCCTCTATCTATCTATATATTTGCATTATGCATAGCTAATGCGAGTGATTTGACATTTAAGAATGCTCACTTTATTATTACACACATTTTCCTGTTCGGGCTTTCAGAAACCCTGAAAAAGCAAATCAGACACGCACATCATGAACCTTGCGAATGGTTCAAGGACGGAAAGAAAGCCTCATTTTCACTTTAAAAGTAGAAAAGTGGACAAAACCAGGGAGCTGCTTCAAGCACAGGAAATAGTTTATTGCTAAACTCAGAGATGAGATGGGTGAAATTGCGAACAGTAACCTCACAGGGCAGAGACAAAGTTTAAGGAGGCAGAAGTTGGGCGCGGGGGTACAGTGGTGGTGGGTGACCAGGGAAGATAGGGCACACGACTTCCTGGGGTGTGGTGTGCACGTGTAGTTTGAAAACATATTCACCATTATCATTTTCTATTTCTAAAGTGAAAACAAAAAACTCAAGCCTTCACCATACGAGCTTGAGGAAATAGCACTTACACAATCTTCCGGACCGGTGGTGATACAGAGATGATTCCCAAAGCAATCAGGGGATGGAGTAGAATTTTAACAGCAGAAGGGAGCAGAGAAATTGAAATGATGACAGGCTGCCCTTTAGTGAAGGCGGGCATGTGAGGGGAGGGCCCGGTGAGGGATGCACAGTGAGTGCTGAGCCAATACTTAGGTCAAAACAAAGTAGATAGAATTCAACAAGAATTCATTTATTAGACCCACGTGTTTCATAAATGTTTGCTGAACTAATTTTATTAGCCATCTCCCACACTGAGCTGACTTGGCTCCCTTAACACATACACCCCACCCCTGGGACCCTGACAAATCTTTAAACAGAGTGTCTCCTCTCTTCTCTTTGCTAAGTCGTCCCCCACCCGAGCAGCCACCCTGTGATCCAGCCACGGCCTGCCCAACACTTAGGTACAAGAAGATTCAACTATACGACTCAAAGTTTCAACACAACCTACCAACTGTGTCTGAGTACAATTTACCAGTAAGCTGATGCTGTGTTAACAGATGTAGAATTTCCAGGACAGGGGAAAGCAGAGTCCCACTGAACCTCCAGCCTGGCTGAGCACATCCGGGTTATTCTGTTGTTGCAGGACTAGCGAATGGAAACCAACAGACTCCCACCAAACATGATAGGGGAAGGGATTTTATTTGCCAGCGGGGAAACTAAGCAGGCCATCAGTCTTCAAGTAATGAGCCCCCTGATCAGCTCTATCCCTGTCCTTTTATTGGACTCACAAGTAGACAAAGGAACTGCCATATCATTTCTCACTGGAGGTGTCTAATCACGTGCAGGGTTTACAGAAGCAGAAGTAAGCAGTGTTAGTTTCAAGGAACCAGGAAGCTAAGTTATACAAATTCTTAAGGGCTGGGTTACCATGGAGAGGACCCTGTGGGAGTGTCCTTGGGCCTCTCTGAGAAGCCTTTCTTTTTTTTTTTAGACTTTACTTTTCCCGGATATCCTTCCTCTCTATTACGGCCAATCACTGTTTTTTATTTATTTATTTGAGACAGAGTCTCACTTTGTCACCCTTGGTAGAGTGCTGTGGCATCACAACTCACAGCAACCTCCAACTCTTGGGCTTAAGCGATTCTCCTGCCTCAGCCTCCCAAGTAGCTGGGACCACAGGCGCTTGCCACAATGCCTGGCTATTTTTAGAGACGAGGTCTCACTATGGCTCACACTGGTCTCGAACCTGGAAGCTCATGCAATCTACCCACTTTGGCATCCCAGAGTGCTAGGATTACAGGCATGAGCCACCGCACCCAGCCCCTAATCACTGTGTTTTAAAAGGGACGTTCACTACCTAGTGGGTACCCAGAGGAGGGTGATCAGAGTGATGAAAAAGTTAAAAGCCATGTCTCACGGGAACAAGGGAAGAAAGGAGGGGTTTATAGGAGTCTTAAGGGAGAGGAAGGCAGGGAGAGCAAGGCAGCTGCTTCAAAGAGCTAAAAGGTTGTCCTCTCAAAGAGGGATCTGATGTTTTTTCCACCACTGAACTCTTCAGGTTTCAACTCAGTGTGAGAACTTTCTAACATTTAGAACCATCCAAACAGAATGGACAGGGTCAGAAGTAATGTGGGCTTAGTCTCTGGTATTATGTGGGCAGAAGGACCCTGAGATCCATCTCACCCAGGAGGCACCGTGATTAAGAGCGTGGACCCTGCTTGGCGTAAGACACCTGTGGGTTCAAATCTCTGCTCTGCTACTTACACGGCATGTTATCTTGGGCAACTTACTTAAATGCTCTGGACCTCAATCTCTCTTTCTATAAAAAAGAGAGTTCAAATCAGAAGAGCCAGTGTTCCCTTGGGCCCCTCACTTCCTCCCCTGCCCTGATGGAAATGCTGCTGCCTCTGCCTGTCCAGTACCTGTTCCCTCTTTGTCTGGTGATGGCCTATAATTCCTCCTGTTCTGACTCAAGTGTGGTTCAGGTGGGGCTGACCTTGCCTCTTGGCTCTGGCCCTAGGCCCAGGTACAGGGAAGGCTACATGATCCAGGCCTGGCCAATCTGGGCATGGCTCAGGGATGGGCACACAACCCGAGCTGGACCAACCGAGAGCCATCCTCAGTCAGGACTTGCACTGGAGCCACTATAGAAAAAGTCCCCACCACAGGGGATGAGCCTGCCAGCCATTAAAGCCACTCAGGTCAAACAGAACCAAACAATATAAAGAGAGGCACTGTATTTGATGATTTGAGCTCCTGAATTCAGCCATGTCTGAATCTAGAACAATTCCCTGGACTTTTCATTTATTTACACAATAAATTCTCTTTTGTGCTTAAGGGCTATTGGGAGTGACTGTCATTTACAACAGAAAGAATCCTGACAAATACAACCACGAATGCTGATATGGCCATGGGGAACTAGAGACTAAAAACATTTATTTGGTGCTATACTAAAGACGCACCGCAAGATTGAGGCCACACTAAGGCCAACCACAGACTTGATGGTAGCACCAAACTACTTACGTCTAACAGTTTGCAATTCAATTTCTAGCTGGAGGGCACAGAGACAAATGTTGTCATCTACCAACCAGAAATGGAACAGAGAGTACAAATTCCCTGTCCCCTACCTCGGTCCCACAAGAAAACTGGAATTGCTCCTTATTGATCTCCTTGCCTCTAGAACTGGTTCCTTCTGATCCATCTTCCACAAAGGGTGGTCACAGAAGACTCTGCTGCCCTGCTCAGAATTCTCCAGCGCCTAAAAGGTAGATGCTAAATCTTCTAGATTGTCATCTGAGAGTCCTGTGCCAGCTCTTCTCACATCCAGCCTAATCACCCGACACTCTCTCCTTAGACCCCAAGAGCACACGTTCTGGGCTCACACTTCCTGGCCTGCACACACGCTCACCCCACCACCACCACCACTTATTCTCCTTTAGACACCCCCTCCTCTGGGAAGCCCCCAGGGTCAGAGGTGAGAAGCCTCAGGCCAATTTCTATCCTCAGGCTTTTTTCCTTTGGATTAAGAATCACTAAGTATATGTCCCCAACTTGCTCTGTTCCAAGGAAGGAAATTACAGTTCAATGATTCAAATGAAATACACGGAAGAGACCAGGATCGATGTTGAAAATACATGATTACTCACTACTGCCCCCCCATGACGGCAAGGCAAAAAATAGAAAGTAAAATGTCCTATTACAAAAACCCCCAAATGGGTTCACTTGTTGTACCAGAATTTTATTCTAGCAACTAGCTTTTAAAATATTAGAGGATGTGGGGAAGGCCAATGTTTTAGACTTGAGACATGTTTTGAAGGGAGAATTATAATAGCATTTATTTTAAAATGAGTGCCTCTCTAGGTGTGCAGATAACACTTTCTTTGTACATTGGTTTCAGGCATCCTCAAACTACGGCCCGCGGGCCACCTGCAGCCCGCCTAGGACATTTATCCGGCCCACCGGGTGTTTTTGCCACCACTGCCTGTCCTGCTTAGCAGCCGACTCGTCCTGGGGCCCACAGTCTGGCCCCCCAACGGTTTGAGGGTCAGTGAACTGGTCCCCTGTTTAAAAAGTTTGAGGACCCCTGGTTTAAATGATAGATTTTGTACAATTTGGTAAATAAACCTCAGGTGGTTCAGAAAATAATCTTGAAACTACGAGTTCTAATATGCTTCATGCTTTACCTGAGGGGATCACAGGTGTGCAATTCTCACTTTCAAATGATGTCAATCTCTAAATTGCTGCTTATTAGATTTTCCCCCTCTGGGTTTATAAATAACACACAAGCTGCAAGCTGTCCTGGGCCTGGGTATTTGCACCATCTGATATGACTGAATGATGGCTAACAGGGACATAAACTGGGCAGGAGCCAAGCATTGCAGGCTGCGTTCCCTTCCCTCCAAATCCCAACGCTCTTCTTAAAACTTTCCTTCGCAGAGACTGCTCTGGGCTCCTTAGCTACAATCAAATGTGCAAATGACTTTACCACTCTCCTAGGAGACTTTAATTCTTTGCCTCTCTTGCCAATTCTCGTGGTAAGGAGGGGGGTTACTGAGCTGCCAGGCCTCCGCCTAGTGATACACAAACTTACAGAACATATTCAACTTGGGGGAGAGGGGCTGTCAGTTTCCTTCTAGTTGACACCTGAAATTTTAGTATCAATGGATGGCTGGGTGCTGTGTTAGTGAGCTTTCACCTGAACAGGGGTATTGCAGATGTCACTGTTTGCTATGCTCAATTATAAGATTGATTTCTACTCTGGAAGTTTCAGGTTCGCGTTCAGGTTCAGGTTTGGAGCACAGAGATATCACATATCACTCCACATCTCGGCTCTGTATGTCTCCAGAGGATCTGCTAGAAGTCCATGGATGGCTTTGGGAAGGGGAGAAGGCGGGGAGAAGAGACTTTTGAAATTTTTGTGTGAGCACTCTTCTTGAGAGAGGAGAGGATATGCAGCCCTCATCAAAATCTCAAGTAGATCTGTGTTAACCCATTTTGATTAAGAATCATTTCTCTAGATATATTTTATGAGCATTAATTACGTTTCCCCTGCCGACTGTGAGACAGGTATGATATTTATTGGACTAATAGTGTGATACCTAAGTGACAAGGAACACTATGGCAGAACTAAATTTAGTGGAACATTTAAAGAAATAGCCCATTCACGTTTCACTATTTTAACACACAAAGCAAAGAGAATGCAACTTTATTTGCTATTCACAGCAATCTGTAGTAAAGTATCTATGTCCATTCTTTTGACCTGGCCCGAACAAGACAGAGTGTTGACCACAGGGCTGTCAGCTCAGGAGAAGGATGACTTTGAAAAAAAGTCCCCTTAACTCTCTTGCCTGTGGTTCCTTACCTGGAAAAGGCGATTATGTGATCTAAGATGTTCTTTTGAATCCCTGTAAAGGTTGAAACCATTGTAAATCTCTCCCTGTGTGGGTTATTGCAGTTCTTGATTTGAAAATGGCAGATTCAAGGACTTTTTTTCTTTGAATGACTCAAATGTTTTTATCTGACACTAAACTGTTTAAAGGCTATCCTGAAAAGGGCACAATAAAAACTTCCCTCTTTGCGGCACCCGAAAAGAACTGAGGTAGGACGGACAGAAGGCAGGACCCCAGGTTATATGAGGAAGGAGAATGCGCCATCCATGGACCACTCCTTTCCTTGACTCCATACGTAGACTGACAACCATTTGTCATAGTCCCTCTCCAGCCAAGGACTGAAAATGTCCTTACCCTGCCCCCATTCCGCAGCGCTAACCCAGAATTTGGGTGCTTGTCCTTGGGAGGAGTATTCTAAAAGTCTTTTTGGATCATTAAGAACATTCTTTAAGGCTCGGCGCCTGTGGCTCAATCGGCTAAGGCACCAGCCACATACACCTAAGGTGGTGGGTTCGAATCCCCAGCCCGGGCCCACCAAACAACAATGATGGCTGCAACCAAAAAATGGCCAGCGCTGTGGCGGGCGCCTGTGGTCCCAGCTGCTTGGGAGGCTGAGGCAGGAGACTCGCTTGAGCCCAGGAGTTGGAGGTTGCTGTGAGCGTGATGCCATGGCACTCTACCCAGGGGGATAGCTTGAGGCTCCATCTCAAAAAAAAAAAAAAAAAAAAAGAACATTCTTTAATACAAGTAAAACTCAACAAGTGCTAGCTTTTTTAAGGTTGGAATGTACAGACTCAAACTATATTTAAAAAAGAACTTTATGTAGTCTGATATTTTAAAATTCATTGGTCCTTTGAATGGATCATTTGCCCATATGTGATTTCACAACAATCAAGCATTGGCCATTTGGAAAATATCAGTTCACTGAGTTATGCACACGTTTCCTTATACAATATTTAAAAAATCACATTTGTTAATATCACTACCAATCCCATCAGAAAAGTTTTTAAGCAACAGGAAGCTACTGAGCTCACAGTAGCAGATAGAAGTTTCCCCCAAACGTCATTTCAAATAAAAGTTCAAATTTTATCATTGGCAACAAATATTGTCAGTTGTTTCCCTTGAAGCAACAGGCTCACTTTGTTCATCTCTGAGAAAATGCCTGCCAAATGCCCTGAATAACCATTGTTTGTCAATCTTTCCAGTAAAAATGGTGTTTCAAGGGGGAAACACCCTGCTAAGCCAGCTCACAACTCAGGCAATCGTGCAAGTGATTTTCCTAGAGACAGCCATTCTACTCCGGCGTGTAGCAGAAGCGCTCTGAACTACTTCTCACTTCAACACACAGTGTATCTTAAAGATGGGATCGGATTTTTAAAATAAAACATTTTATTGCTTCAACAAGAGCACTGTTAACTGCAATTGGCATTTTTTTAAAACTGTGAATATACGGCTCTTAGTATAGTTTGGAGTCACTGCCTTGATTTGTGCTGAGACACCAGCCTCCTATGATCACTGCAAATGTCAACACAGTGAAAAAGGCAGATAAAAGATGGAGACTTTACATCTTTTGTGTAAAGCTGGATGGAGCTGGAACACATTCTTCTTAGTAAAGCATCCCAAGAATGGAGAAGCAAGAATCCAATGTACTCGATTCTGATATGAAGCCAGTAGACCAGCGGTTCTCAACCTGTGGGTTGCGACCCACAGGAACCGTATTAAAGGGTCATGGCATTAGGAAGGTTAAGAACCGGCAGTAGATGATCTAACACACACCCACATGACAGACAAACTCAAATCAATTCAAAGTGGAGGGTGGGGGAATGAGGAGGAGGTGGGGGATGGGCGTGCTCCCACTGAATGGGCACAAAGTTAAGGGGTAGGGCACACCTCTTGGGGGTGGGACACAATTATAAGAGGGACTCTAGCAAACAAATGCAAACACTGTAACCTAGTTCTTTGTACCCTCAATTAACCTGAAACAATTAAAAAAGAAAAAACAGAGAGAAAGGCAAATAACATCTTAGTAATAGTATGAAAATAGTTCATACTATAAAAGGGTCTCAGGGACCGTCAGGGATCCGAGGAGCACACTCTGGGAACTGCCACACTACTCCAGAGCTGGAGTGTATTTTTCTTGTCCATGTTTTTAAATTTTTTACAACAAATATATGTGTCCATTAGCAATATATATAGCAGATGTTTTGAAAGTTCTACATACCTAGTAGCACTCTGTACTTATTCTTCTATGACTTGCTTTTTTTCACACCATTGCAAATTTTTAAAGAATTTCTTGCCAGGCACGGTGGCTCACACCTGTAATCCTAGCACTCTGGAAGGCTGAGGTGGATGGATTGCTTGAGCTCAGGAGTTCAAGACTAGCCTGAGAAAAAGCAAGACCCCATCTCTAAAACTAGCCAGGTGTTGTGGCGGGTGCCTGTAGTCCTAGCTACTCGGGAGGCCGAGGCAAGAGGATCACTTGAGCCCAAGAGTGGGAGGCTGCAGTGAGCTGTGATGATGCCACTGCATTCCAGTCTGGGCAGGGGTGAGACCTTGTGTCTCAAATTAACTAATTAAGTAACTAATTAATCAAATTAACTCATTCATCAAATTAATTACTATAAATGATGAAGGGAATCATCTTATTTAGAGTGAAACAGTGAAGTAAGTCCCTTAGATTTAAAATAATTTTTGGTTATTCTGGCACTATGTTGGAAATCACTTCTCATTGCTATTAAGAGACGTAATAAAGAGTTTGAGGTTTCTGTGAGTTATAACGCCACGGCACTCTACTCAGGTGACAAAGTAAGAAACACTCTGCCTCGGAAAAAAAATTTCTTTTGAAAAATAAAATTGTACATATTTGTCATATATAACATGTTTTGAAATATGTGTACATTGTAAAATGGTTACATCAAAATAATTAACACATGCATGGCCTCCTATACTTATTTTTTGCGGTAAGAACACTTAAAATCTACTCTCTCAGCAATTTTCAAGAATACAATATACTGTTATTAACTATAGTCACCATTCAAGTTTACATTTTGAGAGTTATCCAATTTGATACCTGGTCATTGCTTTTAACTGCTGTCTAGTATCCCATTGTGTGGCTACACCTCAATTTGTCCATTTCCAAATGGATGAACATTTGGATTATTTCTGATTTTCCCCTTTTATAAACAATGCTCCAACAAACGTCCATGTACATGTCTCCTTGGGAGGTGTGTAAGTGTCTATACCTGGATATGGACCTCCTGGGTCACTGAGTACAGGCAGCTTCAATTTCACCTTCTCAAATTGCTTCCCAAGGTGATCATACCAATTACAGTCTATAGTTTACACCCTATAGGTGACTATAGGGTACTAGTCACCAATCCCATTTCCTCTTCTTTCCAGCCACTCAGCTATACTACTCTCCCATCATCCCTTGCACTTCTATGTGGCTATGTGCTTGAGTTTTAGACAAAGGAATGTGAGTGGAAGTGAAGTACACAACTTCCATGCCTTGCCCATAAAACTTTTCCATGAATAATCTTTCGTATTCTCTCCTGTTATACCAGCTGGACGTCAACATCCAGGATGACCTCGGAACTTACACACTGAAGATGGCAGAGACACTTCAGAGCCTGGGGTTTCTGGGTGACACCTACTGACCTGAACCCACACTGGTCTGGTTTGGGTTTTGTTTGTTACAGCAGTTAGCCTACCTTAACCAACCCAGCTGCTCATGACTGGTGTGTGAGAGTCACTCCTCCACCTCCCTGCCAATACTTAGAACTATGCTTTAAAACTGTTGCCACCTGCCAGTCTGAATGTGTTGTTTGAATTTGCTTTATTTTCTTTTTACCTATTAGATTCCTCCTCTGCAAACTGCTTGTTTATAATGTAGAACACAATAATAGAACTGTATTATATAAAATTACTATACTCTGTCTCTACAAAAGAACAAAAATTAGCAGACTGTGGTGGTGTAGGCCCAGGTACTAAGGAGGCAGGGGCACAAGGGTCGCCTGAGCCCAGGAATTTGAGGCTGCAGTGAGCTGTGATGATGCCACTGCATTCCAGCCTGGGCAAGAGTGAGACCTTGCCTCCCTCAAATTAATTAATTAATTAATCAAATTAATTACTATAAATGATGAAGGGAATCATCTTAATTAGAGCGAAAGTAAGTGAAGTCAGTCACTTAGATTTAAAATAATTGCTGGTTATTCTGGCACTGTGCTGCAAATCACTTCTCATTGCTATTAAGAGAAGTAATAAAGAGAATATTTCTAAACCCAGAAGCTGAACAATGGATGGTCCCTGCTATTCTAATCAAATTAAAGCCAGCTCTCAACCAAGACTGAAACGTGAATCCAATCGATGATAGAAGTGGTTGATTCCCCCAAGGGCTCTTTTAGGATTAAGCTTCTTTTAGGATTATTTATTGCTAAATAGCAAATAATCCCCAAACTTGGTAATTTAAAAGCAATACACCTCTGTTAGCTCAGTTTCTGTGGGTCAGGAATTCAGAAGCAGCTTTTGCTGGCTCAGGACTTCTCATGAGACTTCAATCAAGTGTTGGCTGGGGCCACAGTCACATGAGAGCTTGACTAGAGCAGATCTGCTTCCAAGATGTGAGTCAAAAATCTTTTCTATTCTCTGGCTTATCTTTTACCCTTATTTACATAAACTCCTTGTCATATATAGGAGGTTCATTTTTGCATATAGTTGAATTTACCAATCTGTGTTAAGTTTACGATGTATGACTTGCATGATTACTTTGAGAAGTCATTCCTCGTCTCAAGATCATTCAAATACTCTTGAGTTTTACAGCTTTGTTTTTCATATGTAGGTCTTTATGCCTGGAATTTATTCTTATGTATGGTTTAAGGGAGAGAGGTAAATTTCTTTTTGTCCATATGGACAGCTAATGTGCTAGCATTTTTTATTGGATGATCTACCCTTTCTGTTTCTGGGTCTTTCTTTCCTCCTGGCCTACTTGTTGCTGTGGCAGTACCACACACTATTTTAAGGACCACAGGTTTATGTGCTGAAATCTGGTAAGGCAATCCCTTCCCTTTTTCTATTTAATACTTCAAATACGTCTTGGTAATTCTTGGCCTCTTACTATAGCACATGAATTTTGGGATCAAGTTCCATGAAAAGTTCCTTTTGGGTCTTGCTCAGCGGTCCACTGAAATGTATTCATTCATGTGGGGAGAATCTATCTTTATCTCAAATCTTTCCATTCCAAAACAGTGGGTCTCTCCTCTTATTTCAGCCTTCTTTTATGTTCTTCAATAGGGCTTTTACAACTTTCTCCATGTACACCTAGCTCCTCTATTAAACGTGTACAAGGATATCTTATAGTTTTGGTTTCTACTATGAATGATTTTTTTTTTTTCTTTTAGAGACAAGGTCTCATTCTATCACCCAGGCTAGAGTGCCGTGGTGGGATCGTAGCTCACTGTAGCCTCAAACTCCTGGGCCCCAGAGATGCTCCCACTTCAGCCTCCAGCCAAGCTGGGACTATAGGCGTGTGCCCCCATTGAAATCTAATTTTTAGGCTCGGCGCCTATAGCTCAACCGGCTAAGGCGCCAGCCACGTACACCTAAGGTGGCGGGTTCGGATCCCCAGCCCGGACCCGCCAAACAACAATGACGGCTGCAACCAAAAAATAGCCGGGCGTTGTGGCGGGCGCCTGTGGTCCCAGCTACTTGGGAGGCGGAGGCAAGAGACTCGCTTGAGCCCAGGAGTTGGAGGTTGCTGTGAGCTGTAATGCCATGGCACTCTACCCAGGGGGAAAGCTTGAGGCTCTGTCTCAAAAAAAAAAAAAAAAAAAAAAAAAATCTAATTTTTAAACTTTTTGTAGACACGAGGTTTCGCTATACTGACCAGACTGGTCTCAAACTCCTGGCCTCAAGTGATCCTCCTGCCTTGGCTTCCCAAAGTGTTGAGATTATAGGGGTGACCCACCATGCTCAGTCTCTGAATGCTTTTATAAGAAATTATAATATTTATGAATTGATTGTGCCTGATGTAAAAGGCAACTTGATTATTGCTTATAGATGTTGTACATGGAAAATATGCTTGAAAAATGGAAAACTCTAGTTCCAGTAGTTTGGGGCTTTCTATGGCACTTATATCTGCAAATAATGATAATACCCTGGCTTCTTATTTCCTTTTCATGTCTGCTACATGGTTCACGATTTTAAAATGCTAAATAGAAAGTGTGACATTAGGGATCCTTGATGGTTCTGGCTTTTAAGATATTGTTTCTACTCTTCCCCAATATGGTCTTTATAAGGTTTGTAGATTTTTTTTTTTTTACCTTACCCTTTATCAAGATAATAAAATTTCCTTTCTTAGTTTTCTAAGAGGTGCTTCTAAAATTATTGATGGGTGCTGAATTTTCTCAAGTGCTTTTCTACATCTATTGAGATGATCACATAGTTTTTTTTAATTTTTTTAATTTATTAATGTGTTAAATTACACGAAGAAATTTACTAGTAAATGTCTTTGTATTTCTGGGATAAACCATACCCGGTCAAGATATTTTACTATAGTGCACAGGGATTGATTCATCTTCTTAATCTCTTACTTTGTATTTCTGATCAATATGAATAAGTGAATTTCCTCCATAAGTTTTATTTCTCATCGTGCCTTGTTTGACTATGGTAGCGTAGGATATTGGCCATATAAAAGGAGTTGGGAGCTGTCCCTCTTTACCTTTTATCTGAAACAGTTTATTTAAGATAGGGATTATCTGGTAATCCTTTGCCCCTCTCTCAGTCCACTGCACTCACTGGGCAAAACCCCAGTTCTGGTTACAGGGACTCTCTCTTCACTCTCAGGTGCACCTGTGCCGCTGAACGTGGCTAGAGAAAAACACACGACCATGCTGACTGAACTCCCTTTAACTGAATGAGCCTTAGTGCTGTCCAACAACTACACTAGGAATCCTTTGCCCATCTGTTTATCTCATTCTCCTAAAGGACTCTTTCATACCTTCTCCCCCTTCCTCAAACCTCTAATAACTCCTCCCTGTCCCAACTACTTTTAGCTAATGACGGTGCCTTGTGTTTTGTTGAGGAAGCAGAAACTATCAAAAGTGTCTAAATCTAAGCAGGGCATGGTGGCTCATGCCTGTAATCCTAGCACTCTGGGAGGCTGAGGAGGGTGGCTTGTCTGAACTCACTGGTTCAAGACCAGCCTGAGCCACAGTGAGACCCTGTCTCTAAAAATAGCCTAGCATTGTGGCAGGTGCCTGTAGTCCCAGCTACTCAGCAGGCTGAGGCAAGAGGATTGCTTCCTGTAGTCCCAGCTACTAGGGAGGCTGAGGCAAGAGGATTGCTTCAGCCCAAGAGTTTGGGGTTGCTGTGAGCTATGATGCCACAGCACTCTACCCAGGGTGACAGAGTAAGAGTTATCCATCTGATTAGAGTAAGAGTTGCCTTGGCCACACATTACACAAACAGTAATGATAGCTGATGAATAAACAAAAAGTCCATGCATATTTTATGAATATCTGATACTACAGATAAGCAAAGCAGTCCTCAAAATATCAGCATAACACCCACGGGCCACAGGTTGGACACCCCTTGCTATAAAGGAATATAAGCAATCCCTGGGTTATGAACAAGATAGGTTCTGTAGGACTGTTGTTAAGTTGAATTTGTATTCAAGTTGGAACAGGTACACTCACCTATTACCTGCAATAGCCTCCATTCATAAATGCGAGTTGTACACCAGTCAAAGGTTTGTAACCTGGAGACTGCCTGTACCTGGAACTGTGTAATTTATAAAGAGAAGAGGTTTATTTGGCTCACAATTCTGCAGGCTGGACAAGATGCATGGCACCAGCATCTGCACCTGGTGAGGGCCTCAGGAAGCTTCCACTCATGGCAGAAGGTAAAGGAGAGCTGCTATGTACGGAAATCACGTGGTGAGAGAGGACGCAAGAGAGAGAGAATAGGGAAGTGCCAGGCTCTTTGTAATAATCAGTCATCAGGGCAACTCTTGAGGGAACTAATAGAGTGACAATTCACTCAGGACTGGGAAGACAGCATCAAACCATTCGTGAAGGATCTGCTCTCATAATTTAAACACCTCCCATTACTGGGCATCAAATATTAACATGAGACTTGGCAGGGCCAAAGACAGCACATCCAAACCATAACAGAAAGGGCACGTGGTGCTGATGTGCCCTGCCTTCCCTCTTATGTCAATGGATGAACCACCTGTGCTCCCGGTCAGGTCCCCCACCACATGTATGCCACAATTCATCCCCCTCACTCATGCAAGGACTTTGCTCCAGCAATTTCCACTCTTGCATTACCAGTTTTTCCCTGCCTAGTAGATCATTCTCATTAAACATACAATTTTTCCCATTAAATAAACAATAAAACCCTCTCAACCCCACATCTCTATCCAACTACTGCTCTTATTTATAGCAGAAGTCTTCAAAAGGACCGATTAAACTCAAAATCTTTCATTTCTGCCCTTTCCTTCTCTTTTGAGTGCAATGTGGCCAATTGTTGCCTCTAACACCCCACATTGAATGCTTGACAAGGTCACCACTGATGTCCACATTTCTAAATCTAAGGGTTACTTAGTTCTGATTCTACTTGACCTTGCCCTATTACTAGATTTTTATCCATCTGATTATTCCTCCTCCTTGAATCGTCATCCTGACTTGGCCTCTATCTTCCTCAGCTTGGGCTGCTTTAAACAAAATACCACAGACTGGGTGGCCTGAACAACAGAAATCTACTTCTCACAATTCTAGAGGCTAGAAAGTAGGGTTTCAGGGCCAGGCACAGGTGAGGGCCCTCTTCCTGGCTTGCAGACAGTCACCTTGCTTTGGGCTCACGTGGTGGCAGAGGAGAGAGATCATCGCTATTGTGTCTCTTCTTATAAAGGCACTAAACTATTCATGACTTTCCTAACTTAATTACCTCCCAAAGGCCCTGCCACCTAATACCATCCCACTACAATTGGGGCTTCAACACATGAATTTTCAGGACACAAACACTCAGTCCATAGCAATTTCTTGGACACTATGGTCAGCTGGTTTTCCTCTTTTGACCTTTTTCTCTTCTCTGTCTCTACTTCTGTGATCTCATCTAGTCTCACGGCCTTTGAAACACCACACATATACCAATGCCTCTCATATTCTTATCTCCAGCCCAGACCTCTCCCTAACTTCTAGGCTCACATATTCAAATGCCTATTTTCCATTTCTACGTGGATGTCTAATGGACGCCTCAAACTTACCAAAACTCTGCATCTTCTACCCCAAATGTGTTCCTCTACAATCTTCCCCATCTCAATAAATGGCAATTCCACCCGACCTCAAGCCTAAAATCTTGGGAATCATTCTTGACTTTTCTTTTGTCACACACCTGATACCCAGTCTACCAGCAAATCCTGTTGTCTGCCTTCAAAATTTACCCCAAATCTCACTCTTCTTCACTATCTCCACTTCAACCACCCCTGTCTGAGTAATCACACTCCAACTGCAGAAGCTTCCAAACTGGTCCTGCTTTGCTCCCTGACCCATTATGGTCACTATTCCATATAGCTGATGGAATGATTATTTTTAAGCATTATTCAGATGATGTCACTCCTCTGCTCAAAACCTTCTCAGGACTTCCCTTCTCACTCAGAATTAAAGTCAAATTCCTTAGCTTCAAAGATGAATGAATAAATATGCCTCTAAATGTTCCTTGGTCTTAGTCTGTAAAACCATCCTGTACTAAGAATTTTTTGACTCATTTCACTGCTGGGGTTTTTTTTGAGACAAGAGTCTCACTCTGTGGTCCTGAGTAGGGTGCCATGACATCATAGCTCTCAGCAACCTCAAACTCAGGCTCAGGCAATCTTCTTATCTCAGACTCCCGAGTAGCTGGGATTACAGGCACCCGTCACAACATCCAGCTAGTTTTTCTATTTTTAATAGAGATAGGGTCTCACTCTTGTTCACGCTGGTCTTGAACTCCTGAGCTCAAGGAATCCACCTGCCTTGGCCTCCCAGAGTGTGAGGATTACAGGAGTGAGCCACTGTGCCCGGCCTTCACTCCATTTCTTTAATGGTTATAGGTCTAATCAGGATTTAATTTTTGAAAACTGTCCATTTATGTTTTCAAATCTACTGCCAAATATTATTCATAGTTGTTTTCCATTCTCCTAACATAGGAGACTCTTATCTGTGGCTTCACTTTCTGGGGTTTCAGTTACCCACAGTCAACTGTGGCCATGGTGTGAAAATATTATATACAGTAAGCTATCTTGAGAGAGACCACACATGACTTTTATTACAGTATTATAATTGTTCTATTTTATTATTGTTGTTGTTACTTTATTACTGGTCTTACTGTGCCTAATTTATAAATTAAACTTCATCATAGGTACGTACGTACAGAAAAAAACATAGTACAGATAGGGTTTGGTACTATCTATGGTTTTTAGGCATTAGTGAAGGTCTTGGAGCATATCCCCCATGAATAAGGAGGGGGTGGCTACCTCTCATCAACCCCGCCAGAAGTCTGCCCACTTACTAATCTTCTCAAAAAATAAGCTTTTGGCTTTAACAATCTTTACTATCTTTTTTATCGTGTTAATTCCTACTCCTATCGTTGTTTCCTTTTTTCTATTTGCTTGGGTGCCCTGTCTTTTTCTCAATCCTGAATTCATTCATTTTTAAATCTTTCTTCTTTCCTGATATATACAACTTAAGGACGTGAACTTCATTTCAAATCCCACTTTAGATGGATCCCTTCAATTTTTATTTGGAATGCCTTGGTTGGCATTCAGTTCTCACTATCTCATAATCTCCATTATAATTTCTTGTTAGGTGCAAGACATATTTAGAAGTGGGCTTGCTAAGTTTCCAAATAAATCTGGGGGCGCTTTGGCAGTTGTTTGCCACTGCTCTCTAGTTTTCTTGCATTTTGTCTGAAAGAATGTGGGGTACACAAATTTGATTCTTCAGTATTTTTTTGAGATTTCTTTTACCCTTCATCATCACTTTTTGAAAAATGCACCTCGTGAGATTGGAAGACATATTTTCTATTGGTTGGGTGCACAGTTCTATGTACGTACCCTTGATCAAATCTGTTTTTTATGGTGCTCACATTTCCTATGTCCTATCATTCCTCTGCTGATCTATTAGTATGTGAGGGAGGGGGGTTAAAAATAGCCACTATGATTATGGATTTGTCAATTTCCATAATTAGGTCAAGTTTTGCTTTCTAAACATTGAAGCTATGTTGTTAGTATTCTGTGTATTGAAAACTGGTGTATTCCTTAGGTGAATTATCCTTTTGTCATGTAGTAATAACATTCTATGTCCCTAATAATGTAATTTTTAAAAATGTCAAAGCTTCCTCTGTCTGATATTCATATAATTACATCAGCGTTTTTTGGTTAGTATTTGCCTTATGTATCTTGTCCCACTAAATTACTTTCAGTCTTTCAGTATCCTATGTTGTCGGTTTTGTCTCTTATAAACTACATATACTTAAAATTTTTTTTTTATTAAATCATAGCTGTGTCCATTAATGCAATTGTTGGGGACAATGTGTTGGTTTTATACACAATTTAAAATACTTTCATCAAACTGTTTAACATAGCCTTCACTGCATTTTCTTCATTATTGTGTTAAGACATTTATATTCTATATTTAAAATGTAGAATAATTAAAATAATTTAATCATTCTATTATTTAATATATAGATATTAATAATATAAATATTATTTATATTTATTATTTAATAATTTAATTATTATTAATTTTAATAATAATTAAAAATCATTTCTTTTAGCTGGCTAATTTAAGGATTGACTTTTATTCTGATTACTAATAGTGAGACTTACTTGCATCTTATTTTGTGCTTTCTATTTACTATGCTTTTTCCTCCCACTTCCCACTCTCCCAGGCACCCTTTTCCTTCCTTCTCTTGGAAAATTACATTTTCTTTATTCTTTTATCATTTTTAAAGTTATATATTCATTTATATTAATGGAATGCTTCAACATGAACTCTTTTTAAAAGATCTAATACCTTTCTCCTCCTCCTTTTTTTTTTTTTTGTTGAGACAGAGCTTCAAGCTGTCCCCCTGGGTAGAGTGCTATGGCATCACAGCTCACAGCAACCTCCAACTCCTGGGCTCCAGCGAGTCTCCTGCCTCAGCCTCCCAAGTAGCTGGGACCACAGGCGCCCGCCACAACACCCGGCTATTTTTTGGTTGCAGCCATCATTGTTGTTTGGTGGCTGAGCTGGATTCAAACCCGCCACCTTGGGTGTAGGTGGCTGGTGCCTTAGCCACTTGAGCCACAGGCACTGAGCCTTTCCTCCTTCTTCATGTGGTAAAGGCCTTAGAATGCTTTAATTTCAGGCTCTTCCTTTTCTTCTGCCATATTATTATTTTTCAGTACTTAATTACATGTTTTTTCCTCCTCTCCCAAATTCCTCTTTATTACTGTTACCATCTGTTCCATACTCCATGTTTTATTATATTTACTCCATTCTTCTCATTATAAACTCCATTGCTATTAAATAGCAATATTTAGTTACTGTCCTGGGCTCTTAATTATTTGCTTTATCATACCAAATAATCTGCAGCTATGGTGAACACTGCCTTGATCGCTATTTTGCTTTCTGATTCACATTCTCTTATCATGACTCCATAATGAATGCTTCTACTACTAATGAGTCCTCAAGCAGTGCTGTTAGTGAACAAGTATGTGAAATTAGTAGTTTTTATCCGAGCCAAAATAATCTAAAAATTTCTTGTTCCCTGCCAACAAATGTTTAAAGATATTGACTAAGGTATATATTTACAAAAATCACACCGGCAAAAGGACCCTCTTATAAACATAGTTCTTTCCTTCTTTGCCTGAAAGATTCAAATGGTATTTATCAGTACGTATAAACCTTGGTAAATGACAAAGGGGAAAAGTTCTCTTTCACGGACCCAGGAAAAGGAATTGGTGAAGATGTTAGCTGAGAGGAACAAACTCTTCTAACAGAAGAGTGATGATTAGCTTGACATATTTAAGATGGAATGATTTCTAACAAATGAAACCAATGTAAGTTGATCTCCATTTAGAAAGCAAATCAGAAACAGAGTTCAGAGCTTGTACCAGTTCAGAGCTTGCACGGGAGAATACCCATAAACACCCGCACGTGTCTACAGGAAAAGATGGGGTGATAGATACCACATAAACTTCAGAAACCATTAATCTTGCTCATTTATTTTTTCATTGTGGTAAAATTTACATAACATAAAATTGCTCTTTTTTTTGAGACAGGGTCTCACCATATCGCCCTCAGTAGAGTGATGTGGCGTCACAGCTCACAGCAACCTCAAACTCTTGGGCTTACGCGATTCTCTTGCCTCAGCCTCCCAAGTAGCTGGGACTACAGGTGTCTGCCACAATGCCCCACTATTTTTGTTGTTGTAGTTGTCGTTGTCGTTTAGCAGGCCTGAGCTGGGTTTGAACCTGCCTTGGTGCATGTGGCCAGCGCCCTAACCACTGAGCTACAGGTGCCAAGCCTGCTCATTTGTTTTTACAGAGTTAAACACTGCCTAAGATCACTCAGAGAAGATGAGGGGGCCAGGAATGGATTAAGGCTCTACAACTTAATGGTTGTTGGGGAAATGGGTGTAATTCTGCACTTGTAGACTCATGGGACTTCCCAGCAGAACTGTGCTTGGTGTGTTCTGGGGAGGCAGAGAACTTGACAGTGCACCCAGGAAGGGAAAAATAGGGCAAACACGAGGGCTTCTCACCAACTACCCCCAAAATAAATACAACTAAAGGCTCAGACAACATTTTTTTAATCATTAAAATGTTGGAGAGGAAAGTCCAACCCAGCAGAATTGCTTGAATGAGAAGACAGTGCTTTTGCTCCTGAGAGAAGGCAAGCTTGGACCAATAGTTGGCTCAGACCCTGCAGGAAGTATTTTATCAACAAGGACTGAAGGGTGTCTTTCATGCACCTAGGGCACTGCTTGATGAAAGGAACAGAACTGATGAGGTCTCTGTATTTAAGATCTCACTGCATCAATGGAGAGACACAATTATCTTCGAGGACCAAAAAACACATAGTAGCTATGTCAGGGCCTTCGGGCCAGCACTGCAGGCCACAATGGTCAGGCAGGACCCCTAGGCCCGAGCATTAATATGTGGCCTAAATCAAAGTCGTAATACTGCCAAGAGCACCCGTTATTTACTGATTACATCCTAGGTGCCAGGCAATGTACTGGGCACTAATTTTTTCTTTACAAACACTCAGTGAAAGCTGGTGTTATTGGGTGGCACCTGTGGTTCAGTGAGTAGGGCGCCGGCCCCATATACTGAGGGTGGCAGGTTCAAACCTGGCCCTGGCCGAACTGCAACCAAAAAATAGCCGGGCGTTGTGGCCGGAGCCTATAGTCCCAGCTACTCAGGAGGCTGGGGCAAAAGAATCGCTTAAGCCCAGGAGTTGGAGGTTGCTGTGAGCTGTGTGACTCTATGGCACTCTACCAAGGGCAACAAAGTGAGACTCTGTCTCTACAAAAAAAAAAAAAAAAAAAAAAAGGTGGTGTTATTACCCTCATTTTACAGATGAGGACATGGACTCAGAAAGGATGAATAAAGGTTATACATGTCTTTCTTTCAAGGCAGAACTAGGGATTCAAACTCAGCTCTGACAAAAGAACCAAGCTTCATTAGTTCTCCTTACAGCCCCTTCCATCACAGTAACAAAGAGAAAGGCTTTTCAACTCTGCTTTTAAAACACTTTACAGATGTAATTATAATGTAGTCCAAAGAGGAAGGCAAAAATCTCCATTTGCCTGCCTACTGCTTCCTCAGCTCTCCACGTGAACATCACCTTTTTCAGGACTCCTGCCTCTAGAAACTGGGTTGGGGTCCTTCCTCAAAGCTCCCCAAATGCAGACCACAACCCTTCATGTGCAATCTCAAAAACCAGTACACTCTGAAAATTTAAAGTGTTTTCTTAAGCTTTTTTGGTGCCAAAAGATGGACTTGAACTAATGTGAAACTCTTTTTAGTTTTAACTTACTCCACTTGGTGTGAAGACTCATACTTGGATGTGGAAACAATGTGTTTGATTAAGGGGTGCTGCCCAGACTGGGCTGCAGTTATTCTAGTAAATATAGTACATTATGTGCACATTACCTTTCTAAAAAGCAAAGATTTCTGACTAGCAAACTGTGCCTGGCCCCAAAGCTTTTTCAGGTTAGGGACTATAGACCTATACTGTAAGCACAGAAGTCACTGCACTATGATCATTTATTCGTCTTTGTAAGCCCAGCACTTTGTAGAGTGTCTTGCATGTAACAGATGAACAACATATATTTCTTGAATGAGAAAACAAGGCTAAGAAATTAGCTAAGAAGGGAAAATAGTCAGTGGGTTGGGAGTGACCATGTCTCCCACTTTGCAGGCCAGGCCTCTAAACCCCCGAATACCACTTCCTTCTTTGACTCTGAAGGCCCTATAAATAGTTGCTGTTGATTGAAGACAAATAACATAGCTGCTGTCTTCACTAGAAATAAAAATAGTTCAGTGGTCTTACATGATGGACCCACACATAACTTTAGACTAGTTATACAAAGCACAGCAGGCATATTCTTATCTCAGAACACCTGGGCAGCTTCATAGGATCTCTTGAACTTGGGAGCAGAAGAGCTGCCTTAGGGTCTGACCCTTTCTGGCCTTGCAGTTTTCTAATCTGTAAAACAGCAACCAGAGTAGGCCCTAGGGCTCTCACAAGTGGGTCTCTAACAACTCTTGGGAGGGACAGCAGCAGTTGCCCCACACTCTGGTGTGGTAAGGTAAGACAAGACACAGGTAAGACAGCCCTTCCAAACCTCAGGAACTTCTTCACTCCTATCTACTGTCCTTGTGGCCCAGAGTTCGTTGTCCTCATTCAATGGGCTCTGTCTAACCTACATACACGTCCTCTCTCGCACAAAACAAACAAACAAAAACCAAAGCCAATGCAAAAAGATGCATTTTGTACTCAGGGCACCGAGAAGGCTTCATTCTGCCTTTGACCCTGAACAATGGCTGAAGAATTCTGTGAAGTGTAGCTCAGCAACCGTTAGCTGAACTCCTATGAAGAACAGGGTGGTGATGGGGAGGTAATCACTGGCTGGTAAAGACTGTATCCAAATAGGAAACCTCTTAACCTTAAAGTTTCAGGTGAGAAGAGGGGACAAGGGCCTGAGGAGGAGAATGAGTGATATGAGAGGGCAGTTGTAAGCTTTCCCTCGGGGGTGAGTCCTCCTTACCTGGTAACACAGGATGGTTTGCTGCACTAGCCGCGCATACCCGTCCAAGCGGACCCCAGAGTTGCTCCTGCTCCGCATTTCTCCGATCCTACCACGCCAGGGCGCGGGACTTGCTGCGTGGAGGCGGGACGCTCAGCCTCAGTCAGTTTTCGGGATGGGGCCGGGTAAGAAGGCGAGATTTTTCAAAATGATAGACCCCAGTTATGACTGTAACGCAAGCCAACCGGAGTTTCGCACTCCTGGGAGGTGCGGGGGCGGAGACGGGGGCTGGCGCTACGGCGGCCACGCCTCAACCAGGCCGGCGGGTTTCTCGAAGATCGCGGGCCGTAGGACGCCCCGTAGAGGAAGCGGGAAACTGGATTACCGGTTTAGGGCGAGGGCACACCTGCCACGCCTCCTTTGTCTCGAGATGGTGGTGAAAAGTACCCTGGGCGGCAGAAGAAGGCCTACCCACCCCTGCCACCTAAGAGCCCACCCAGGCCAGACTAAGCCCCGCCCAGTCCCCGGCCCTGCACCCGCCCCCTCCGCGGAGCGGACTCCTCCAAATCCCAGCCTGGGGGGGTAAGTAAAAACGGGAGGACCAGAAGAGCTCCGAAGAACCCAACTCCGGGCGGGAATCAAGTTGTCTCCCTGAGTCCCTTCCCTCTCTGGCTGGCTGCCAACCCTAGACGAGTCAAGGTAAACAAGCTCTCCCGCCGTGACCACCTGGTGCCCTTGGCCCGCCCTCCGGCCCACCCCCACCCGGAGCGGAAGCCTTGGAGCCGGCCTGAGGGGCACAGGTAAGACAGCCCACCCAGAGGCCACGCCCACTTACTGGGAGGAGCCTACACCCTCTACCCCGCCCCGGCCCCGCCTTCCCCGCAGAGCGGAACCCTAAGAGTCGCGTCCAGGGGCTGGGGAAGAAAAAGGAGGCGGCCTGTGGGGGCCAAGAAGAACCGGCCTCCGGGCCGTGAGGTGGGGGTGGGATGAGTCCGCTTCCTTGTACGTTTCAACTCCACCGGAGGCACCAGAAAGAGGCCGACCCCACTGTAGCAGCCTGGGCTGCCTTCCGCTGGCGGAAAGCGTAGCCCTGCGTCTGTCCCCTTTGCCGCCGCAAAGTGGAACCCGGCTAGTGGGGCCCCGCCCGGAAGAGAAAGGAGGAAGGCCCGGGCAGGTCTCCCACCTACACCCCTGGCGCCTGCGACCCGGCATCTAGCCACTTGGGCGCCGCTTCCCCAGCTAGGCTGGCAGTTCATCTCCTACAGGTCCTACAGCTTGAAACTAGGAATTTAGGACAGTTTCTCCTGGCTGCTAATTACCCACAGTTCACAATTTCAGGCCTAGTATTCATTGTTCACCAAAATCTAGCCCACATTTGAATTTCGCTGGACTAGATTAACGTATTCATTGCTTCCGCAAGCTCTATGCTAGTCTCCATGCGTTTATTGTACGCTTGGCCTCATTCAGCCTTTCCTCCTCTCCTTGACTATATGAGGCCCATTTTTCCCTTAAGGGGCACCACGGCTCTTGCCTATTTACCTTCCCCATTATCTGATTTCCTATAGCAATTTCTTTAGTAAGAGCTTAGCACTTGGAGTCCACATTGAGTTGAAATTCTAGTTCTGCCATTTACAAAGGTGTGACCTTTGGCATGCTGTTTTAACTAAACTTTGGTGTTCTCATCTGTAATATGGGGATAATAGCACCTTATAAAGCATTTAGCACAAGCCTGGCTTACAGAAAAGTAATAAACCATAACAGCTTTCACCATCATTTGTCAATAGCATATTGCCTCCTGTTGTTATTTATGTTTTCATATGTGGATGAGGTGTGTTTTTCTAGCTGGATTGTAAGTTACTCGTTGAAACAGTCTTTGGTATCTTCTACCATGCCTGGTACAGTATTGGAGCTCAACTAGTGTTGATTGGGTGGATGGATGAAAATCAGTCCTGCTTAGCTGGGCCCCCCTATGTTTGGTCCTTAGCCAAGTTCATGTTAGATAATCCAGAACAAAAGTGTGTGGTTTACTCTGTCACTTGACTAAAGCACCAACCCCCTCATCAGCTCACATGCATTCTGTTTCTTAATATTGGCTCTTGAATTATGCTGCAAACCAAGTGATGTGCCTCCATGCAGAATTTGCTGTGGTCTAAGGGGTAAATAAAACTAGACATACAGTTTTCATCATAAAATCTATTTGGGAATCTGAAGTCATTAGCATATGTACTCTTACTAGTAATAGAACTTTGATGTATTCTATGTCTAAAAGCTGGAATCCCTGCTTCTTTTTATTATGGCTTTTGTTCTTATTGAATGCTTCTTCTGGAGTCCATTTTGCAGACATGGTGGAAATAATTGATGATCATTACTCATTACTTAGCATTTCCACCTAGTACAGAAACATTTTCAACTTTTTTTTTTTTTTTGGAGACAGAATCTCACTCTGTTGCCCAGGCTAGAGTGCCATAGTGTCAGTTTAGCTCACAGCAACCTCAGACTACAGGGCTCAAACATTCTTCCTGCCTCAGCCTCCCAGAGTGCCAGGATAATAGGTGTGAACCATCGCACCTGGCCCATTTTCAACTTTTCGATCTCATTATTTGCTAATTCTGCTATACACACACACCCCATCCCTTTTGGTGGATGGCCGGTCTACATCCTTAGGCGTTGGTGTGTCCTTTAAATGTGTATTATTGTATAAGCTATGTTTTTCAATAAGCTCAAAATTCTGGGATAAAACCAAAGAGGAAGGCTACCACTTTTTAGCTTTTAAATTTCCAAGAGAATTTTAGCGATTCATTTTGGACTAGCAAGCCATGCTATATAAAAATGAAGTCTCCTATTGCGGTATGCTTATGTCCCTGAGCTACAAAATCTCCATATCCATGAAGCCTTTCTCTGTTTATCACCCAATAGAAACTTGTCTCCAAGTCATTTCTTCAACATTTGTCACGAAGTGGTTTGGGGATATGATGGGGAATGTCATTATTCGTTTCTAACACTGATTTATGATCTTAAGATGAAAAGCCACAACCTGACCATGGAGTGGCACCACGTATGACTTGTCTGACCCCAACCAGAGGGTCTGCCCGTGGTCCTGCCTCGGGAGCTTCAGCTAAAGCAGTTTTCAGCATCCAAGGTAGAAACCAATAAATGTTTCTCTTGGAGAGTTCACTCCATCTTTGACACAGAAAACAGGATCAATTGTGAATTAATTCACTGAAAATGACTGTTTCACCAAAGTTAGCCATTTCTATGGCAATTTAACTTTAGTTGGCTGGAGGTCATTTTGTTTTTCATTGTAACATTTAAAGAATGTTGTATTTGTTTCTCCTCTGGCTTCTTGTAGCAAGTTTGAGATTGAGAGATAAGCAGAAGAACTACCAGCAAGCCTAAGATTTCATTACGGCAAGGATTGTATTTATTAAATATATTCAAAAGACTATATTCTGGAGGAATATATACTCAATTTTTGTCTGCCTTGATTTCTTGATGCAGTACCTGGAGACTAAGGTGAAAAGAAAAATATATATATTGATAAGAATCCTTCACACTTTATGTTCTTACACCTTCCTTTTCTGTCCTTTAGACTCCAGCTGCAGCAGTGAGGAGCTGAGGCAGAGAAAAGCTAAATAGTCCTTAAAATGCTATTATAGGCCAGGCATGGATGCTCACGCCCACTGGAGGCCTAAGCAACACAGCAAGACACCATCTCTACAAACAATTAAAAAAAAAAATCAGCTGGGCATGGTAGAGCATGCTTGTAGTCCCAGCTACTCGGGAGCCTAAGGCAGGAGGATCACTTGAGTCCAGGAGTTAGAGGTTATAGTGAGCTAGGATGTCATTGTACTCCAGCCTGGGTGACAGAGTGAGACTCTGTCTCTTAAAAAATAAACAAATAAATAAATACTGTTATGGAGACAAAATGACCCCAAACAAGTTTACTTGGTCAATTGGTCATTCAGTAGATTAGGTCTTTGTCCAAGTGGCCTTCAACAAACTGACCTGCCTCCTAGGTGACCTCAGTGGACACAACCCAGTCTTCCAAGTGAAGCTGTTTCACCGTTTTTGATGAGCATAATCACGATGCTACTCACTGAAGTCAGTGAGAGTTCCTTTGTGGGATTAATGACTGTAGTGTTTTGGGGTGAGGGGAATTCTGAATTTCTGAGGAAATACTTCTTCAAATACTGGCCATTGCTCTGGCACTCCTCACCTCTTAATATTGGTACTACCTTTGTCTCCTTATAATAGAGCCTGAGATTGTGGACCAATTTAATTTTTTTTTTTTTTTTGAGACAGAGTCTCATTTTATTGCCCTGGGTAGAGTGCCATGGTTGTCTTACAGCAACTTCAAACTCCTGGACTTAAGAGATCCTCTTGCGTCAGCCTCCTGAGTAGCTGGGACTACAGGTACCCTCCACAACACCTGACTAGTTTTTCTACCTTTAGTAGAGACGGGGGTCTCACTCTTGCTTAGGCTGGTCTCAAACTCCTGCGTTTAAGCAATCAATCTATCCACCTCAGCCTCTCAGAGTGCTAGGATTATAGGCATGAGCCACTGCATCCAGCCTGTGGGACCAATTTTAAATCCAAAGGAGGATGTTTCTCTGAAACATTCTCTCTCTGTCCTGCCCCATGTCTGTCTGAAATTGGCTTGAGGACCACAACCCACACACAAAATGCAATAGGAAACAGAAGGGGTGAGGATCTCAAGGACATTGGACATGTTACATCCTTTATGTATACTTTGGTTACATCATCTGCTTGAGGAAATTGGTTTCTGAGGTCTTACCTCCCTCCCCGCCCTAGTCTTGAGTATATCACATCTTATCCATTTAGTATTCAGAATCTTCGTGAGAGCTAAGGGTCTTGGAAGGAGATATTGCTCAGGGACCTCTTGTGGCGGTGAGGCCAGCTTCACCTAGTAGGGCTTGTACATGGTAACCAGCAAAGAAATCCCAAATCCTATCCTCACACTCCTGAGATCCTGCTGTTTGATGCTGAGGAAGCAGGTACGTGGATGGGGTCTGAATTGGGTCTTGTACATTGCCTACAGGCCAGAGGCAACATGTTGAAGAGAGAATCTTGAAAGAGACATAGGAAAATGAAAAAGGCTTCAGAAGCTGATGTCATGAGGCAGAACCACCCTTGCTCTGATTTCCTAGTCACAGGGTGCCTGCCGCTTCCCCAGGATGTCACCGTCATGTCTGTCTGAATCAGGCATGCCCTACCACTTCCATGCCACACCACCAGGGAAGGACGTTGCAAATGTCCTCTTTGTGAAAGTTACTCAACTTAAAGAATTCAAATGCAAATTTATTGCGTTGATTTTTAACATTTTTGTTGATTTAACATATAAATACAAGACAATTAAATAAATCAGAGAAGAAATATTGCAAAGGCAAATCAGCACTCACAGAAATGTATTATGGTATCATTACGGTCAGTCCGGGGTACAACAGTCACCTGAAATATATGCAAGGGAACCTTCGTGAAAGACTTAACTAAAGGCTATGAAATGTCCCTAATAAAGACATACTTGAGGCCGTGCTCAAGCAGGTATAAGTGGGAAGCAAGATAGACCCTATATTACTAGGAGCAATCAAGGTTTAATACATATGGAAACGACAGCACTGCAGGACACTTCACTGTTCCCCAAAGCTGCTCCCTCTTGTCACTATGCACTCTTCAAGACTTGACACATTAAAAAAAAAATTATAGCTCTGGCTGGGCCACACTGTACCAGTCGTAACAATCAACAATGTACCTACCACGGAGTTGCCTTTTTTTTTTTAACGACGGCAATGATTTTCTTCCTTATATATAACTCTTTTTTTTTTTTTGCAGTTTTTGGCCGGGGCTGGGTTTGAACCTGCCACCTCCGGCATATGGGGCCGGCGCCCTACTCCTTTGAGCTACAGGCGCCACGATATATATAACTCTTTTAAAAAGTAATCCTAGACTACTCCTCTCTTCTGAAAGGCTTTTAGATCGGAGAAGCGGCAGTGTGTGTATCTCAAGTGTGTTCACAATTTTGCTGACATATAGTCTAGATTACAGTTCCATCCCTCTCTGTGGCCATGTTGGTGCTGATTCCATAATGTGGTCCTTGGGGATGAGATCAGGAGATGGGGATGAGTATTGGATGCCACGTAGGCTGTACAGGTCTTACCCTGCATAAGAACGCACCCAAGAGGGTGAGTGGGGCTAAAATATGGCCCCTGCTCTGTTGGGCAAACCATGATACCATGGGGCTGTGTCTGCCCAGAGAGGGCATCTTATTCTAACCTGCTCAAAGGCAGTGTATGAGCTAAATGTGGCATCCTCTGCTTATATTTTCCCAGGCTGGCTGGTATCATCATTTCTTGATTTCAGTGAGGTTTCAGTATTTCACATCCCATATAATCTCTAAAAGGAGCCGTAGAATTCACTGAGCTAATAAGGATTTTCTGAATTATCACGTTAGACAAAAACAACACAACCATGATTCTACGAAGGAATAAATTTACACAGTAGAAAATAAATACAAAAATGTAGAAGTAAGATTGTTGACATGTAGGTGACGAGAGTTAGCTTATATACAACGAAGGCGTGCACAACTAAACTCACCAACAGGCTGAAGTCCACGGTTGCTTTACATGATGTTATCAAAGGTAACTCAGCCTCTTTAACATGTGACTGAAAATTAACTATTTTTTTTCTAAAGACAGGAGGCTTATTCTTAGTGCGCTGCTTTAAATCAACCTTCTATTGAAATGAAGGAGAAAACAAATCACAGAGGTCTAAAAATCATGGTACACTGTCTTGGTTTACTCTTCTAATAGTAATCATTGCCCTCCATTAGCTTACGCTCCTCGAGAGGTTGCCGAGTATAAAATAAGTTGATTTTCATACATCTCACATTGTGTAAAAAGGTAAAACCAGACATTTCACACTGTCAAGCATCAAGCTTTGGTTTTAGAAAAAGGAAATCACATTTGCTCAATAAAGTGTAAGCTGCCCCGCTTTGAAGTCCTTCTGAAAGCCATCCGGCTTTTTCCATTGCAGGAATCTTCTTTCTCATTAAACACGTGCTGTTTTCCAGTGAAATCGTGAAGGCACACGTCTCCATTCTGAACACTGAAAGAAACCCCATTCCTCTCTGTAGAAGCATTTCCTACGTAAGGGAAAAAAAGGTTCGTGGCATGAAGTCCCCACAGAAAGCATTCAAAGCCAAACATCACTTTATTCTTAAGTGTGTGTATATAAAACATGTCTTTTTAAAGATATTTATGATATATATTCACATTTGACTCATTTTTCATTCCTTCCCTAAGGCCACTCGAAGTAAACATTACCAAATTGGAGACTGATTGAGAAACCAGTTCTCTTATGGCAGTGTTTTTTAATGGAATGTGCCAAGTATGAAGCAAAGCCATATACATATTTTAAAAGGCCATTTCCTAACTCTGGTTGAACATATATGGACTTCAAATAGTAGCGTATATATAACATAGCTTAAGGTAATAGTTTGGTCTACCCCAAAAGGTTAAGGTTAGCAGAAATCCCCATAGGTGCCTTGTAATGTCTTAGTCCCCTAGATTCCTATAAAATGAAACTCTGTACCAGGGGAACTCAAAGCAACTAGCCCCAATAGTCATAGCAAGAAGAAATCATCTCTCTTGTAGAGTCAACCAGCCCCTCTCACTAAAATCAGGACTTATTCCAAGAGGAAACCACCAATTCCAACTGAAGAGTCCAGGACAGAGAGCTGGGCATTCTAAGGTAACTGGGGTTTAGACTTAGCTCTTCCCCACCCTAAGAATTGTAGGGGATCTTCTAGGCACCATCCTTCTGACCTTTATCCCATTGGGAGACAACATAGAAAGCTGAATAAGCCAATTTGGTAGTTCATGACATAATTATAACAAGAGTGACAATAATATCACTGAGTATTCTCTCATTTATAACCCTACAGGATTCTTAAGCCCATTTCACAGATGATGAAACTAGGGCATCAGATACTAAGTGCTCTGCCAAGGCTACACAGGTCAGTGATGGAGTCAACATGTGATGCTGCTTCCAATCTGGGTACTGGCCCCATGTACTGAATGAGATGCCTGCTGGTGCCCAAGCCTCTAAGCTCACAACTGAAATATGTCATAGTCACGCAAACTAGGTGATGGATGTGGTTAACACAGCTCCATCTGTGACATAGCTCAAATAGAGCATGTGACTGTCTGAGGCAGGTGTTCGGATTTAAGCATTTTGGCTCGAGTACATTTTGATGCAGGAACAATTTGACCCTGTATAATAAGCCATTAAACTTACAAGCTTCTGGTTTTGAAATTACCAGTTCCATTCTTCATCCACCCCGGATGCCAGTGCAAGGAACAAAGGAGTCGGGAACGTACAGCTGACACGTTTATGCAGTATTGATCGCAGCCATTTTGGTGGCCTTAAAATGTCCCCCACCCTCATTGCCAGGCATCAAAAATAGCTGTGTGAAAATGTGCTGCTTCCCTCAAATCCATTTTCTCAAGAAGATGGCAACACATTGATAGGGCTGGGCAAGTGAGGCTTTATCTCTGAGTTCTTTCTAAAAGAAGGAAAAATCTGATTTATGGGTGAAGAGCCCAAAACACATGTTGTGATTCTAAGGCTTCTTGATGGCCCAGCTCACTTTGATCTCTCTACTATCAGCTGGCCTTCCCACACTAACTCATTAATCAGCCTGACACCCACTGCCTCCACTCTGCTTACTTGCGCTGAGTCACTCCTGATATACCTACTTGGCACAGAGCCTAGATCTTTCCTTTTGGTATTGACAGTGAAGAGGCCACATGGCAGCTGTTTCTTCACCATTTTCAGCAGTGATTCTCAACTCAGGGCAGTTTTACTCCCCAAGGGACAGTTGGCGGTGTCTGAGGAAATTCTGGGTTGTCATAATGTGGGGCGAGGTGCTACTGGTTCTAGGGGGTAGAGGCCAGGAATGCTGGTAACCATTGTCAAGTCCACAAAAAAGAATTATCCAGCCCCAAACATCAATTGTGCCGGGGATGAGAAACCTTGATTTTGAGTCATCCTATTTGTATTTTAATTTTATTTTTATTTATTTTATTTTATTTTATTATTTATTTTTTGGAGACAGAGTCTCACTATGTCGTCCTTGGTAGAGTGCAGTGGTGTCACAGCTCACAGCAACCTCAAACTCTTGGGCTTAAGCGATTCTCTTGCCTCAGCCTCCCAAGTAGCTGGGACTACAGGCACCCACCACGGCACCCGTCTATTTTTTGTTGTAGTTGTCACTGTTGTTTAGCAGGCCTGGGCCAGGTTCAAACCCATCAGTCTCGTTGTATGTGGCTGGCGCCCTAACCACTGAGCTATGGGCACCGAGCCCTTATGTATATGTTAAAAGTCTAGACCAGTGTTTTCCAACCTTTTCACACTTGAACCTGTACTTAAACATTTGTGGCATATTTAAATTATGTTCATCAAAAAGAAGAGTTGAAAGAAAAGAATATACTTACTGTGCTTTGAACTTCTTTCAAAAATAATTTAATGATCTTTAAACATTTTCACGGCACACCTAAGATCCTTTCATGCCACACCAGTGTGCCATGGCACACCGGTTGAAAATCACTGGTCTAGACAAACCAGCAAACCTCCCGTTTTAGGGAAGGTTGGAAAACTATTTTGTAAATGTAGAAACCAACCTCTTTACACATGCATCTGAATCAGTTATGAAAAGGACTAATATCCTACAATGATGAATAAAGGCAAATTTTCTCCATGCAAGGAGAAAGCATGCTGGCAGAAATTAAGTTTTAATAAAAATGCAACAGATATATTAAGAAGCAAAAGAAGGTGAAAACAGATCAGCTTTAATGAACAGCCCAGTCTTAGGAAAGGAAATGTAACAGCAGGGTTAGCTAGAAATGTCAGAATTGATGAGTGAAGGAGGCGTAGCAGCAATAATCTGTCCACATACTGGTGCCACGTGTGGTCACCAATACTGGTCACAGTTCATCTTCCGGTTTTGGGTGTATTCATGGGGATTTGGGTGCTGTCACAAGGCAGCCCCCTGTGAGAAGGAACTAACAAACATGAAAAGCGAAAAAACAGGAAGGTTCAAAAGTGTTGAAGATGTGTACGATCACAGATGGAATCAAAATGGATATAGTCGTATTGGCTATTTTAGGTACCGCTCTCACAGAAATAGCACCGTATTTAAGTCTTTGGGAAATTCTTCAATGAGGATTGGATCTGTTAAAACTCTGAGGTCGCCATTCATTCCCATTGTGAAAAAAGAAAAAAAAAAGATCGTTGTTTCAGTATTTGCTCTAAAATAAATAAATCTGGATGAATAAACGTCCTCTGTTGTAAGGGAACCACATTTTGATCCACTAGTCATATATACTAGCGAAAATGCCATTAAAGGATAAAAGTGCTTCTAAAAATAAACATTAGCTTGAGAAATACTATATTGAGACATACATACCATTCCCGCTTGCGTGTACTGAGCAATCATTATTCACTAGCAGTGTGGCGGAGTTAGTGGAGTTACTGTTTGACTGTAAGGAATTTGAAGAGCTGGACACTCCTTGGTTTACAGTCTGCTTCTTTAAACCATTAGTAGCAGTTTTACTCCAGTCTACAGCAGAATAAGCATTACAGAAAAACAGGGCGGTACGTTGAAGCTCAAATGCAAGAGACAGATCACAGTGTAACAAGTCCTAGCAACTGATTTCTCACTTTGGGGTTTTACAGAGAAGTCACCCATTTCACATGTTGCTGTGATAAAATGTATTTTCGTTTAGATTATATACATCTGTCCTTCAAATGACTGCCTGGTTGAAAGGAACTTAAATTTTCCTAACCTAAAGGCTAAGCTAATTTGATGGTGTCTATCAGTATCTACCGAGTTAGGGAGTAATTCAGAGCTTATACTGTATTAGCAAGAATATCAATCGTCGTCATGACCAATGGTTCTTAAATCTATGGAAATGACTGCACTATGTGGACTGCTGTTTTCTAAGTATAGGCTCCTATGCCCCCCCAGATACTGCAAAGGTGGTATTCATGGCAAAGGAATCTAATTTTTCAAACAGTACTTCATTTTTCTCATTTTCTTCAAAAATGAACAATCTGATCTGCTCTCCTACCCAACAGGACATACGTGAAAATAACTTCAAAATAACCAAATACATGCTAAGGCTTATATACAAAGTCTGGCTTACTAACAAATAAAGCCACTGACAACCAGGATCTGTGGAGAAAGGACTGAGTGGAGACTTAAAACATTATCAAGGCAGGGCCAGGTGCGGTGGCTCATGCCTGTAATCCTAGCACTCCGGGAGGCTGAGGCAGATGGATTGCATGAGTTCAGGAGCTGGAGACAAACCTGAGCAACAGTAAGACCCCTTTCTCTACTAAAAATAGAGCAGCTGGGTGTTGTGGCAGGCGCCTGTAGTCTCAGCTACTCGGGAGGCTGAGGCAAGAGGATTGCTCACTCCCAAGAGTTTGAGATTACTATGAGCTATGATGATGCCACAGCACTCTACCCAGGGTGACAGAGTGAGACTGTGTCTAAGAGAAGGAAATTATCAAGGTAAATAGTAAAAATTACTTTGGGAAGTAAAAAACATGAGCTCCATAGAAAAAAAATTTCACTGGTGCTTCACCCAGGAAGCGGTGAGGTCATTAATCCTATTGCTCACAGAATTCCCAAATATAAATACTTATTTTAATTTCTTTTTTAAGAGACAGGACCTTGATATGTTACTTGGGCTAGACTTGAACTCCTGGGCTCAAGCAACCCTCCTGCCTTAGCCTCCCAAGTAGTTGGGACTATAGGCGTGTGCCACTGCACCTGGCTTTATAGATAATTATTTTTTAATTCACTAGGTTCCCCCCACCCCGCAACCCCAAAGTTGAAACTTAGTATTTTCTATTCAGCAGGCTCCATTCTATGATTTCCACATTGGATGGCCTTTTGGCAATGATTGCTTTGGATCCTAATTTATAGAATCTTTTTCTCAAGATTTTAAGAAGAGGAGAAAAAGTTAAGGCAACTCTTTACCAGAATTTTCAGCCAGCCGTAACTTCCCACAGCAAAGATACCGCCTCCATTGCTTCCTGACATTCTCTTTTGCTACACAGTAAAAGATGAATATGAAAAATCCTAAAGAGGGGGGAAAAAGCCATAATACAATGAATTCCAAACTAAGATCTGAATGTCATAAGCTTACTTTGCACAAAAGATAAGATCGTTGGCATCTATGGGTTAAGTGAACTTTTGCAAATTGAAAGGCACTGGGGAATTCCTTTTTTAATCTTTGTAAAGTAAATAATATTTTATAAAAGGGACGATAACTTCACATTTCCAAAATTACATTCACTGTCTCTCCTTTCACATTCTATCCTTGGCCTTTCCCATCTTGGAACAAGCCTTCCACTTGGGATCCCAGCTTGGAGGTAGGCTCTTGCCTGTCCCTTTCTCCATATTTATTATCTATTTCCAAGTCATTTCAAGTGCCATCTTCTCTGCACATCTTCAATTCTCTCTATCTTCCCCCTCAAATTCACCACCAATTCCCTTGCTTGGGACTAGGACACTACAGTAGCATACTGGTCTACCTGCCTACCTTCCTCTAACTTGGTGGAGAAAACTCTCCTGGCATGGAGAACAAGCTGGAGACCTGAAGGGGCTCTTGGGTTCCCTGCCTCTTGGCCAACCTGGGCACCTAGTCATGCAGGCCAGGGCTCCTCACACAGCCCAGGGCTCCCCACACAGCCCCATCGCTACCAATAAATACTTGCTGAATGAATGGATGAATTCGGAGTTCTTCACTATCTACTTTAAAACCTTCATTTAAAAATACCAGGTTGGCTTACAGTAGAGTACACATGACTGCCCTTAAGACTGATGTCTGAATATTGCACACCTTCGCTCATTTGCCACCCTGGGAGGCTTGCATTAGGAGAGAAACAGTATGTATGAGAGAGGCTCAAATTAGAACCTATGCATATCTCTACTTTCATCAACCCCAAAACCCTGGGAATTAAGACTAGTTGCCTTTTGCAGATGAAGCAATAAATTCTTTCCATCCATTCATATTCAAAGAAAAAGATGTGGGCAGCGCCTGTGGCTCAAAGGAGTAGGGTGCTGACCCCATATGCCGAAGGTGGTGGGTTCAAGCCCAGCCCTGGCCCAAAACTGAAAAAAATAAATCAATAAATAAAGATGTTCTGGAGAAATGAAGAAAGAGGCAGATTTGGTTTCTACCTGAAACATGTTATGAAGGTAGGTATTTTGCTTTCATTTTAATGATTAGTGTAATGTGGGCATATATATTTCTCTTTTGTAGTGTCTATCGGTTTTAGTATGCCCTTGTCAAATAAAACTTTCCATTTAAACCCTTCCAAAGAATTTGCCTGGGGGTGGGGTGGGGAGGAGTTTGTATTTAATACTATGTAGTATAACACCTGGACATGCCAATTCAGGAACTGGTATATTGTAGGTAAAACTTAATAACTGTATATCACCACACAAGATTATCTGCTGGCTTCCTCCAAATAAAGTAAGAATCAAGGCCTAACCAGCCATTTGAATTTAAGGACAGGTTGGGATGTTTTTCGAAAACCAAAAAAAATTATCTGTTGCCAGATAGAGCTACAGGAGGACATTACGGGAACTAGAACAAGCAGATGAGAATGCAAGTAAGAGGCATCTCAGCAGAGGATTTGGAATAAAACGAAACCAGGGGACAGTGAATCACTGTAATGTAAACCTATCTGCCAGATGGGCTTTTAAGGCTAAAGACCTTCCATGAAAAACTAACAGCTGACGAGTCTTTCATAACTCTGCCCTAAAACAATTAGTAATTTGATTTTCTAAAGAATACGACTTTGTGGGTTCCAAACTGACCAGGGGCAAGAAGCAGAGCCTGCCCCGCCTCCTGGTGTCCCAGCAACTTCTCAGATTGTGCCCTGGGCAAGACTACTGCCACTGGGGCCTATTTATTCCCTTCCCATTTATCATTGACTTTGAATCAAACCCTGACCTAGGCAGTCAGGGTAGTGAGCCCTCACAGGGACATTTATGGTATGGGTGCTTTTTGGTATGCATGTTTTACTTAAAGAAAGAGGTTTCTTGTTTTGTTTGGGGGTTTAAAAAGGAACCAAGTGAAGGAAGAATAATTGGCTGTCTCAGGAAGAGTTCCTTGCGGCTTCTCCTCAATATGGTTTCTCTGAGGAGAAAATGACGGATAAGGAGAAAAGGCAGCACCATTTCTTGAATTTAGTAAATACCTTTCTTCTAAGGCTCTCAAAGCCCTCTTTCTTGATGATGCGTGCCTGTTTTGCAATGAAAATATCTTAAGGCACAGAGAAAAATAAAATCCTAAGCCCCCTAATCGATTGAATGGATCCCCCTCTTGGCCAAGGGGCCCCCAGTGAAACCCTAAAAACTGAGTTCCTAGCCAAGATAGGAAGGGAGGTCAGCCGAGCCTCATTATACCCCTCCTGCACTAACCACTCGGCCATTAGTCTTTCTCTCTTTCTTTCCTAAAAGTTAAACAAAACCCAGCCCCTTTGAAAGACTTGTACCACTGCTGGTTTCAGCCAACTGCCTGTGGGACTCCCCTCCCTTTTTGACCCCACCAGTGCTCCTTCTTGGTAAAAGACCACTGGCCATGGACTGGTTCGGCCTGACGGAGGCCATGCACAGGGTACTTCTGTGCCGTCCCCTTCACCTTATGACCTACCCATAGAGAATATGTATTTAAATGTTACATCTCCACCCCAAACTGACCATGGGACTCATGTAACATGCATGTTTGCTTACTATGCATGCACATGAACCCATCATGAATATTCATAGCCCCTCCTATGACCTGTTAAATATGTATACTTACCATGCATTCCCGTTCCACCCTTCTCTCCCTTAAAAGTGCCCGCTATAGGGTTCTGCCAAGGGTTACACTTCCCAGCCTGTGGGGTAGCCAGTGTGCAGACTGTAACCCTTTGTAAGAAATAAAGCTCTTTTCTTCAAATTTATCAACCTTGCGATTCTTTGGTTGATACCATAAATAAGCTATTTGGCATATACAGGCATACTTCGTGTTATTGTATGTTGCTTTATTGGGCTTTGCAGTTAATGCTTTTTTTTCTTTTACAAATTAAAGGTTCATGGCAACCCTGTGTTGAGCGAGTCCACTGGAGCCATTGTTTCAACAGCATGTGCTCATTTCTTATCTCTGTGTTGACAGTTGTCAGCAATAAAATATTTTTAAATTAACGCATATATACGTTTTAGACTTAATGCTAATGTATACCTGATAGACTGCAGTATAAGAGGAACAAAACTTTATACGCACTGGGAAACCGAAGCATTTGTGAGACTCGCTTCACTGTGATGTTTGTGTTACTGGCACGGTCCGGAAGCAAACCTGTAACATTACTGGGGGATGCCTATTCTGGTTCAGTAGGTGAATTTTTATATTCAGCTGGGATCATCCAATTTGGGAATGTATTTACTGCTGTGCAGCTTACCTTGTAAGGTGTTAAAGATGGCAAAGAGATACATGAAGGTGACATTAACTGGTCCCCAGGCAAAGAAGGCAAAGCCCCAGGTTATTCCCAGTAAAAATGTAAGGCCAGCAATACTCCTGAGGTCTTGAATACTGGTTTTCCGCTGGGCTCCCAGTTGCTTCTTCTTTTTAATTCGACAGAGCTGAACCAGGACGACGATAAACATGCTGACGTTCAGCAAAAATATCACGCAGAAATAGCCCACAACTGTAATGTAGAACACTGCGTTGCTGTTGATCCAGCAACTGGAATTTGGGGCGGGGGAAAAACAGTGGAAAACAAATGACAATGACGAACTAGAGTTCAAAATGATACCATGCATCTGTGATGTTTGACAGAAACATTTTCTATGAGCACAAGAGACAAAAATGATAAAACTGCTATTCTCTACAGCTATTGATAGCACTAGGGAAAAGAACCGAAGTTTCTTTTAGGAGACTTGATGGTTAAAAGGATTTTTATATAGACTATTATTTAAACATTCAGGATTTTACTCCTGCAAATCCTAGTAACTCTATTCCATGAGTTCTAATGTAATGTAACTGGAGGGCATTTTTATCAGAGGCTAATGAAAATAATTTCAAAATAGTTCCTCCTAATTCATACATGTATTTTTCAAAACAGATCCCCCTAATGGTCACCTAAATAGTAGCGTGGCATTTCCAACTAGCTTATCTCGTTACCCATGACTGTGAAGGCTGCTGTTAAATATTGTTGGGTTTTACTAGGATGACAACAGAAGTGAATATGCTCATCGCATTCTCCGTTTTCTTGGAGAATTCCATTTTCCAGTTGGCTTAACCTTCCCTCAGAAGGCTTAGTACTCACAAGTCATCTGGTGAGCCATTGGGGAATTTCCCATAGGATCCAAGGCCATAGTTATCTGGAGATATAGTCAGGATGATCGTCACAACCACAGCTGGTACCCCTGGGAGATGGGAAACATTGGTCACACATCATTCTAGTAACCTAAGGTGATGAGGAAGGATTAGAGATCACAATCTGTTTACTTCTTGTGGTAGACCTTAGACAGCTGTTCATTATACTGGTTTCTTTGCCTCTTTGGTATGTGGCTGGATGCTCCCAGCCTCCTGGCAGCTCGAGGTGTGTTTGGCCACAAGATCAAGATCCCATTTGGCCAATGGGAAGCCAGCAGAAATGACTTGCTTTACCTCTAGGCCTACCCCATGGAAACCTCCTGTGAGAGGCTTTGTCTACTCTCTCTTTCTCTCCAAACTCAGGGCAACCTTGGAAGCCCTGTCTTGAGGCAGCGTCTACATTAGTGTGGACCCTTGAATAATTGCAAGACCAGAGATTCCTCTACCCCAACTAAGTGGACTGTGAATGAGCAAGAAAGAACCATCTGGCAGTGCCCAAACAATGGCTCCAATACAGGCCACATACACCGAGGCTGGTGGGTTCAACCCTGGCTTGGGCCAGCTAAAATAATGACAACTGCAACAACAACAAAAAATACCCAGGCGTTTTGGCAGGCGCCTGTAGTCCCAGCTACTTGGAAGGCTGAGGCAAGAGAACTGCTTAAGCCTAAGAGTTTGAGGTTGCTGTGAGCTGTGATGCCACAGAACTCTACTGAGGGCAACAGCTTGAGACTGTCTCAAGGGTGGCGCCTGTGGCTCAGTGAGTAGGGTGCCAGCCCCATATACCCAGGGTGGCCGGTTCAAACCCAGCCCCCACTAAACTGCAACAAAAAATAGCTGGGTGTTGTGGCAGGCACCTGTAGTCCCAGCTACTCGGGAGGCTGAGGCAAGAGAATCACCTAAGCCGAAGAGCTGGAGGTTGCTATGAGCTGTGATGTCATAGTACTCTACTGAGGGTGACAAAGTGAGACTCTGTCTCTAAAAAAAAGAAAAGAAAAGAAACCTGAGACTGTCTCAAAACAAACAAACAAAAAAAGGACCATCTACTGAGATTTTAATTTAAGGCCTATGACAGCAGCTAATGTTAACTTTAACACATCTAGAACATAAACTAAGAGTCAGCAACTTCCGGCAATTTCTTTCATTATGAAACCAAAAGTCCTTGATTGGTTATTTGTTTGGGGGTTTTTTGTTTTGTTTCGTTTTTTTGAGACAGAGTCTTACTCTGTTGCCCTGGGGAGAGTGCCATGGACTCATAGCTCACAGCAACCTTAAACTCCTAGACTCAAGTTAGCCTCTTGCCTCAGCCTCCAGAGTAGCTGGGACTACAGGTGCCCGCCACAACACCTGGCTAATTTTTCTACTTATAGTAGAGATGGAGTCTCATTCTTCCTCAGCCTGGTCTGGAACTCCTGAGCTCAAGGGATCCTCCCGCCTTGGCCTCCTAGAATGCTAGGATTAAGGGTGTGAGCCACCACAGCCGGCCTCAATTGGTTATTTGTAACCCCCTGGTAGAATGAGGATCCTGTCATGGCTCATTTGGGGGTGGTGACTGCCACTGTGCTGGCTCTCTCAAGGACCCATGGGCTCTTCCACTAAGGAGGCACAAGTTTATTAAAATGGCTTTTGACTGGGAAGGAATTCCCCCTACCCAGCCCATCACCCTCTGCCCCATGCCACCACCTGAGGCTCTGTGTACACACACTGGCCTGACATGTAATCTCAACACTCTGGTAAGTTAAAGTCAACTCCTCTTCCCACATCACTGCAATGCCTGCTCCAGCTGAATGTAATATGTCATTTAATTCCTTTGTACCTGCTGGTGACACCAATCTATGAAATTCCTCAAGTAAAATATTTTTCTAAAAATAAAATATTGGGGGACAGAGGAATTTGTCCTTTTTTTTTTTTTTTAAAAGACAGAGCCTCAAGCTGTCCTCCTGGACATCACAGCTCACAGCAACCTCCAACTCCTGGGCTCAAGCAAGTCTCCTGCCTCTGCCTCCCAAGTAGCTGGGACCACAGGAGCCCGCCACAATGCCTGGCT